>NC_091370.1:13208049-13225549 GCF_038502225.1 Cherax quadricarinatus
CTTGGTACCTATATCTTGGTACCGACATCTTGGTACCTATATCTTGGTACCGACATCTTGGTACCGACATCTTGGTACCGACATCTTGGTACCGACATCTTGGTACTCCCATACAATCTACACCTACAAGAAAACTTCAGCTTTGGTATCATGACTTCGTTTTGCCCTCCACGGAAGGTATGGACCCCTCTCACACGGTGACCAAAGAAGGAAGAGGTCACAGGGGAAGAAGTCACAGAATGATAGGAAGTTAGTTTGGGCTAACTTGGATGTAAGAGTTACAGAACGCCTGCAAATTGTTTAATATGTGTATGTGTGTTCACCTATTTGTATACAGGAGCTAATTCACAGCTCCTGGCCCCGCTTCTACGCTGGTTGCTACTAGGTCCAATCTCTCCCTGCTCCATGAATTTTATCGTGTGTGTGTGTGTGTGTGTGTGTATGTGTGTGTGTGTGTAAATATTGCATCCCAATTTCAGATGAATTATCAGCTGCAAAGAATTTCTAGGATCTCAATAATATATTCATGAGTGCAAATTCGTGTCTTGCATGGCTGGTTAAGGAGCTCAACGTTAACGTTGAGAGTCTCATCTCAGCCAGTGATAGTCAATATATTTCTCCTGGAGAACTTTTCCTTGTAGCGTCTTCCTTTTTCCGTGCGTGTGGAGGGGATGGTTAGGGTTCTTACCTAGAAATATACAAGGAAATATGAGAAAAATAGGGTAGCCGGACTTGAGTCCTGGAGGTGGGAAGTAGAGTGCCTGCACTTTGAAGGAGGGGTGGTGGGTGGGGGGATGTTGCAGACCAGAGGGTCATCTGAACTGTCATTTTAACATGCTTCTGGCAATGCAGTGATTGAATGAATGATGGTGGAAGTGTTTCATCTTTTTTTTTCGGGTCACCCTGCCCCGGTGGGAGACAGCGGGTGTGAAAAAAAAAACACGATGAAAAATGGTATCGAATTTAACCGAGCATTTAAATAAGACTCATACCTGGAGTTTACCTGGAGAGAGTTTCGGGGGTCAACGCCCCCGCGGCCCGGTCTGTGACCAGGCCTCCTGGTGGATCAGCGCCTGATCAACCAGGCTGTTGCTGCTGGCTGCACGCAAACCAACGTACGAGCCACAGCCCGGCTGATCAGGAACTGACTTTAGGTGCTTGTCCAGTGCCAGCTTGAAGACTGCCAGGGGTCTGTTGGTAATCCCCCTTATGTGTGCTGGGAGGCAGTTGAACAGTCTCGGTCCCCTGACACTTATTGTATGGTCTCTTAACGTGCTAGTGACACCCCTGCTTTTCATTGGGGGGATGGTGCATCGTCTGCCAAGTCTTTTGCTTTCGTAGTGAGTGATTTTCGTGTGCAAGTTCGGTACTAGTCCCTCTAGGATTTTCCATGTGTATATAATCATGTATCTCTCCCTCCTGCGTTCCAGGGAATACAGGTTTAGAAACCTCAAGCGCTCCCAGTAATTGAGGTGTTTTATCTCCGTTATGCGCGCCGTGAAAGTTCTCTGTACATTTTCTAGGTCGGCAATTTCACCTGCCTTGAAAGGTGCTGTTAGAGTGCAGCAATATTCCAGCCTAGATAGAACAAGTGACCTGAAGAGTGTCATCATGGGCTTGGCCTCCCTAGTTTTGAAGGTTCTCATTATCCATCCTGTCATTTTTCTAGCAGATGCGATTGATACAATGTTATGGTCCTTGAAGGTGAGATCCTCCGACATAATCACTCCCAGGTCTTTGACGTTGGTGTTTCGCTCTATTTTGTGGCCAGAATTTGTTTTGTACTCTGATGAAGATTTAATTTCCTCATGTTTACCATATCTGAGTAATTGAAATTTCTCATCGTTGAACTTCATATTGTTTTCTGCAGCCCACTGAAAGATTTGGTTGATGTCCGCCTGGAGCCTTGCAGTGTCTGCAATGGAAGACACTGTCATGCAGATTCGGGTGTCATCTGCAAAGGAAGACACGGTGCTGTGGCTGACATCCTTGTCTATGTCGGATATGAGGATGAGGAACAAGATGGGAGCTAGTACTGTGCCTTGTGGAACAGAGCTTTTCACCGTAGCTGCCTCGGACTTTACTCTGTTGACGACTACTCTCTGTGTTCTGTTAGTGAGGAAATTATAGATCCATCGACCAACTTTTCCTGTTATTCCTTTAGCGCGCATTTTGTGCGCTATTACGCCATGGTCACACTTGTCGAAGGCTTTTGCAAAGTCTGTATATATTACATCTGCATTCTTTTTGTCTTCTAGTGCATTTAGGACCTTGTCGTAGTGATCCAGTAGTTGAGACAGACAGGAGCGACCTGTTCTAAACCCATGTTGCCCTGGGTTGTGTAACTGATGGGTTTCTAGATGGGTGGTGATCTTGCTTCTTAGGACCCTTTCAAAGATTTTTATGATATGGGATGTTAGTGCTATTGGTCTGTAGTTCTTTGCTGTTGCTTTACTGCCCCCTTTGTGGAGTGGGGCTATGTCTGTTGTTTTTAGTAACTGAGGGACGACCCCCGTGTCCATGCTCCCTCTCCATAGGATGGAAAAGGCTCGTGATAGGGGCTTCTTGCAGTTCTTGATGAACACAGAGTTCCATGAGTCTGGCCCTGGGGCAGAGTGCATGGGCATGTCATTTATCGCCTGTTCGAAGTCATTTGGCGTCAGGATAACATCGGATAGGCTTGTGTTAATCAAATTTTGTGGCTCTCTCATAAAAAATTCATTTTGATCTTCGACTCTCAGTCTGGTTAGCGGCTTGCTAAAAACTGAGTCATATTGGGACTTGAGTAGCTCACTCATTTCCTTGCTGTCATCTGTGTAGGACCCATCTTGTTTAAGTAGGGGCCCAATACTGGACGTTGTTCATATGTAATATTTACTGAAGAAACGTTTCGGTCCTGAAACGCTGTTTCTACCCTCTACGTGAGATGCGGTGTACGAATTATGGCATTGCATTGAAGACATGTACGGTGCAAACAAGGTGATGAATACGACACATGTGCGTAAGACATACGTGCAACAATTGGGTATCTTTATTGCTAAAACGTTTCGCCTACACAGTAAGCTTCTTCGTTTCACTACCACACCTGTTGCTTCTGTATTGGAAGAAGCCTACTATGTGGGCGAAACGTTTCAACAATAAATATACCCACCGGTTACACATGTGTCTTAATCACCAACTTGTCTGTATTTTATACCGTTTTCAACGTATGTGCAACACCTAGGTGTTTTTATTTGTAGACGTCTGCAAATTAAAAACACTCAGATGTTGCACTTGTGTCTAATTCTTCACCTGGGTACCTTTATTATAAAGACGTTTCGCCAACCAGTGCCTTTATCAATTTAATATCGTTAACTGTACTATTGAAGGGCGAGAATGCGATACATTCTAATAACTAGATGGAAATATAACCAGACCGAAACGTCTTAAAAAAGTACCCTAGTGTATGCCCTCTCGTCATTTTCTGTCTAGTTAAATATCGTTAGTTATACCATTAGAGGATGAGAATGCGGTAAATACTGACAACTAGATAGAAACGTATCCGGGACTGAAACGTCTTAAACAAAGGTGTCCACGTGTATTCACTAGCATCCTTCTTCCCCTCTCGTTAAATATCATTAACAACGCCTTTGGAGGTAGTTATCAACAGAGAGAAAAAGCCTCCGAATGAGGTGTTTCTGGCCAAAGGATCACTTGAGAATGGGTTACCGATGTCTTGTGTGACAATAACCTCCCTCCAGCACCTTGTTTACTGTCTTTCTCGTATTGGAACGCCATTCCAGCCCGCTGCAAGTCCACCCAATTGTACTCTAATAGGCCAGAGGCTCTCTAATTTTGGTTAAGTGTCTAATACTTTCGCTTGCGCCTCGAAATGTTGATGTAACTCTGAGATTTCGAATGTAATTGATTCATTGTACGTAAATAATTCAAGTTTGCTAAAATGTTACTCCGCACTGTATGGCAGATGCATTTGAGGCTGCTAGGACATTGTTGTGAAGGAAATCTTCAGGTAACTTGTGGCTTTACCATTTCAATTATTAGCTCAACTATGTTCAGTCAGTTACTGGAGTGATGAAGTCACTGCCTGGCGAAATGTTTTCCGCATACCTGGAGTATACCTGGAGATGATTCCGGGGGTCAACGCCCCCAGCGGCCCGGTCTGTCACCAGGCCTCATATGTGACCTTTTTTTATATTCTTGTCGGTGAATGGTGAATGACTACGATCATTCACCAACCATAAACGGCAGCTTCCATTCATTCTTATATTTGCTGAAAAAAACCGTAGATAATTAAAGTCGTTCGTAGAACCTCATCAATTTCATCGTCAATGGGCTCTCGGATTACCAGTTGACACGTGGGTTGACAAGCTCTGGATTCTACTCTTTACCTTTGCATGGAGTCACAGTCATCCGGTGTTACGCTGCAGACAGCTCATCAGCATCGAAGATGACCATTGGAATTACTTCCTGAGGTACCAATGTTGTCCTGGCAGCTTCTGGTTGGTTGCTTTGGATATCTTTTGTGGACGTGACCTCAAAGATGCCAGGAAGTAGAGTCCCACATGAAGGCACACGCAAACACTATCATTGGAAATTTTTAAAGATTATACGATGAAGAGAGATTGGGAGATGGGATATCTGTGCTCCATATACCTACAAACATAAACCACACACATACACTCTCTCTCTCTCTCTCTCTCTCTCTCTCTCTCTCTCTCTCTCTCTCTCTCTCTCTCTCTCTCTCTCTCTCTCTCTCTCTCTCTCTCTCTCAACATTTCTTCTCAGCAACCTTTGTGATGCAAATATATTTAATTAAGCGTGTTATCCATTAGCATAATGTGTACCCTGCTCGGGAGAATCTACTGCATCTTAAAACATTAATTGTTACTTCTCTAAGTCCATGGGATGTAAACCACAACTTGTATGTGTCCACCTTATGTGTACGTATGTAGCACTGTTAAAGTATGCACGTGTACACGCATGTGTGTGTGTGTGTGTGTGTGTACGTTGAAGTAGCAATGTCTTCTATGCAAATAAGACACAAGTTCAACTCTTGTGTATGTGTATTGTAGCGTCACGCAAAATATGTACACAGTGTGTGTGCGTGTGTGTACTGTAGCAGCACATCATATATGTTTCCATCCGTGTGCGTCACAGGATTGCAGTGTCAACACTACACAATTTCTACAGTTTGTGTTGCGACGCTAAATGTTGACGATTTGTGTAGCACCATGTTGTAGCTTTGTCAGTGCTCGAAGCCTCTTGCATTCTACTATACTTTTATTGCGCACGTTTATGGTGCTTCCTGCTGCATATCCCTCAAAGTTGTTGGCGAATATTCACAACATGGAGTCGAGTCTCTGCCACTTTTGTTAGAAATATTCTGGGTGGGAGCTGAGGGTATTATCCTGCTCCTCCTTGAATTTTACATATGTCATTGCAATATGTATTTTGACGGATGATTTAACAGTGAATGTGAGTGTGTGTTGACTACATGTTGAGAATATGAGAAATTTTGAAACGCTGGAAAAACAAGAACAGAGGTGCCCTTTTGAAAGCCTGCTCGTCCATGCTAAGCACATCCTGTTTACACCCAGCAATTTCCACCCGCATATTTGTCCAATCTACTTTTTAAAACAACCTCGGGTATTAACTTCACTGGCACCACTTGACAGTATGATGACGACTATTTAAATACAGTGCCACGAATGACAGGGAATATGTTCCACAAAAAAAGGCTCGCCGAACAGCAAAAGGCAAACATATAGAGTCATAGAGTCATAAATGCAGTTTGTGTTTGTGTTTGCCATTTATACAAACTACGACGGTGATGACAACATTTTTGTAAGTGGGAAATCATATTTTATGTGAATGGCTAAACCCGTTTGCGTCATGTAACGCAAAAACTGATAGTCTCTATCCTCCGTCCGCATTCTATGGAATAATAACCAAATTTGTCTCCTTTCAAACGTCAATAAACACTTTACTAGTGCAACTACCTCTGGTACAATTATAATCATACAACACAACAAACTCTGGTACAATAATCATACAGCACAACTAACTCTGGTACAATAATAATCATACAACACTACCTCTGGTACAATAATAATCATACTCCACAACTAACCCTGGTACAATAATAATCATACAGCACAAGTCTGATACAATAATAATCATACAACACAACTAACTCTGGTACAATAATCATACAGCACAACTAACCCTGGTGCAATAATCATACAGCACAACTAACCCTGGTGCAATAATCATACAGCACAACTAACTCTGGTACAATAATCATACAGCACAACTAACTCTGGTACAATAATCATACAGCACAACTAACCCTGGTACAATAATCATACAGCACAACTAACCCTGGTACAATAATCATACAACACAACTAACCCTGGTGCAATAATCATACAGCACAACTAACTCTGGTACAATAATCATACAGCACAACTATGGTACAATAATCATACAGCACAACTATGGTACAATAATCATACAGCACAACTAACTCTGGTACAATAATCATACAGCACAACTAACTCTGGTACAATAATCATACAGGACAACTAACTCTGGTACAATAATCATACAGTACAACTAACCCTGGTACAATAATAATCATACAACACAACTAACTCTGGTACAATAATCATACAGTACAACTAACCCTGGTACAATAATAATCATACAGCACAACTAACTCTGGTACAATAATCATACAGCACAACTAACTCTGGTACAATAATCATACAGTACAACTAACCCTGGTACAATAATAATCATACAGCACAACTAACTCTGGTACAATAATCATACAGGACAACTAACTCTGGTACAATAATCATACAGGACAACTAACTCTGGTACAATAATCATACAGCACAACTAACTCTGGTACAATAATAATCATACAGCACAACTAACTCTGGTACAATAATCATACAGCACAACTAACTCTGGTACAATAATCATACAGCACAACTAACTCTGGTACAATAATCATACAGGACAACTAACTTTGGTACAATAATCATACAGCACAACTAACCCTGGTACAATAATAATCATACAACACAACTAACTCTGGTGCACTGATAGTTTTTCATGTCATTCCAGTGTCAGCTTAAAATATTAATCTAAATTCAGCTTTATATTGCAGGAACACAAGCACCAAGGACGCAGTTATCTCCCCAAAAATCGTAAATTGTGAATGTGCGTGTTAAGACGGCGATTTTTATCTTATAAATCTGACCGTAAACGAGTACAGTCGAGGAGCTACCACTACCCTACCACCACAACTACCACCATAACTACCACCATAACTACCACCACAACTACCACCACAACTACCACCACAACTACCACCACAACTACCACCACAACTACCACCACAACTACCACCACAGCTACCACCACAACCACCACCACAACCACCACCACAACCACAACCACCACCACAACCACAACCACCACAACCACAACCATCACCACAACCACCACCACAACTACCATCACAACCACCAGATCAAGCACCACCACTGCTAGTGATTAAACAGAATTTACTACCAACAGTGGACCATCAAGTTAGTCACTAGACAGAAGGTATCACGCTGACAGTACAAATAATAAAAATAATGACAAGAATGCTTAAATTCGCAATTCTTTCACAACAATTTAAAATATTGATTTATAGTTTAGCGACTACGAAAGGTTAGAGAATTTTAAAGAGTGTTTGTGGTCTCTCAATCAAGTTCTTGAGGAATGCGACTGAAGGATTACGATAGCAATTGCAATTTGATTTCCTTTCTTAGTGGTAAAATTGCATACTTCAGTAAATTACGGAAGGGAGATAATACAAGCAGTAGGTAAAATTATATTGAAAATAACATTAGCTTGGTCACAGAGCTGTTTTTCCAAGCTCTTTTTCAAAGCTTGGTCTCCAATCTTGGTCTCCAAGCGAGACGTGTCAACAAAGGTGCCATATAATCGCATTTGTGTCTCCTTATCACGACTGCATCAACTATACAGTATTATGGCCGTGAGCCGTCTTACAACACACAATGTAACCCTTCCCAAGCATTATTACATCTAAGATATAATACCCACAGGTTGATGAACAAGACACGCATGCAACACTTGGGTATCTTTACTGAGATACACGGGTGTTGCACATGTGTCTAAGTCATCATGCTTCCCTTCAGCCATCCAAATGTCCACAGAGGCCTCGCCGCAACCCTCCTCAGAACCCATCAAGGATTCATTGTTGTCAACCTAACCACCGTACACACACACATCCTTCACCTACCCTCCTCAGAACCTATCAACGCCTCATTGTACGACCTACTCACACATCCGTGACCTCGTAAGGGGATAGTGTCGTGGGATAATACACTCACCGCATTTCTCGAATATTGCTGTTGGGGGAAGTCCTTGATGCTGGCGAGGTGCCTTGTTCAATGGTATTGTACCTGTCATTCTCTTTCCTTTGTGTCGAACTTGATAGGACCTCCCATTCCCTATGTCCTGTGACTCCTACGGGTTTAGCACTTCCACCATCCCCCTATGAAAGTATTAATGTCATGATGGCCTTGACCTTTTCTCGGTGACTGATCAAAGAGTGAGGTGCGGTCAAGCAGACTTAGGATCGAGCCTTCACAACTCCTTGCGTTCATTCACCCATACAGGTTTAAGCTATCACTTGAAAATAAATAAATAATAATAATCAAGAATTAATATTAATAATAATAAATCATTAAAAATTAATAATAATTATAGAGTTTAAAACGACTTTCTACCAAAAAAAAAAAAATGCGTAAAATACCTCTCATGGCACAGAAGAACTGCTAGTTTGAACTCATTTCCACGTTGATTACTTTGAGGACTGGTCACCTACCGCATAATTGTCATGGTAATACAGAGGTAATGGTAATATAATGTCATGGTAATGTAATGGCGATGGTAATCCAAACGGTGTTAATACTGTAACTGCTTACCTCTGCTCCCCAGGTGTTGAAGGTCGTGTTATACCTCTGCTACCCAGGTGTTGAAGGTCGTGTCACACCTCTGCTCCCTGGGGGTTGAAGGTCGTGTTATACCTCTGCTACCCAGGTGTTGAAGGTCGTGTCACACCTCTGCTCCCTGGGGGTTGAAGGTCGTGTTATACCTCTGCTACCCAGGTGAAGGTCGTGTCACACCTCTGCTCCCTGGGGGTTGCAGGCCATGTCACACCTCTGCTCCCCAGGTTTTGAAGGTCATGTCACACCTCTGCTACCCAGGTGTTGACACACCTGGGTAGCAGAGGTGTGACACACACACTGTCCACACACTATCCACACACAAGCACTGTCCACACACAAACACTGTCCACACACGAACACTGTCCACACACAAACACTGTCCACACACAAACACTGTCCACACACGAACACTGTCCACACACATTGTCCACACACAAACATGCACACAAACACACACACACACACACACACACACACACACACACACACACACACACACACACACACACACACACACACACACACACACACACACACACAAGCGAGGAGAAACATCACACCAGGGAACAGTGTCATTGCTCGAAACACTCCAGATATATTACGGTGGGTCGTCCTGGGTGATACGCTGGCAACAATACAGTATTTTCATTGCGTAGTTTCTCATTTCTTCTCTCCCCTTCCTCTCTTCTTTCCATTGGAGGGTCCCTTGATGTCCGTGAGGGCTCTTGATACATAGAATTGGAGCTTACATTCCTCTCCTCGGATTAAACTTCACTGTTTCTCATTTCCTAGGTATTGTAGTGTCGTTTTTACATAAATATGATAATAATAATAATTATAATAATTAAAAAGTGATCCTCACTGGTCTTATTTATTGTTAGGTCATATATAATAATTTAATAATTTGGAGTTTACACAAAAAAACTATTATTATTATTATTATTGTTATTATTATTATTATTATTACTATTATTATTGATGGTGATAGAGCTGTTCTTATTGTTGTCCTAGTCATCGGGAAGCGTTAAATCCGTAGGGGTCATTTAACGCCTGACGAATGGGAGACGCCCAGGTTTGACCCAGAGAAAGGGAAAGAACGATTCCAATCCCCTCACACCAAGAGCCCTTGACCAGCATCAAGGTACCGTCCTTGAAGGAACAGGGCAAGTGTTTGGCTAATAAACACCATAACGCTGTTCCGTAAAGTTTCCACCACACACACACAAGAATCCAATTATGGAGTTGGGGGTGTTACACTTGGGGTTGGAAACCTTTGTGGATTTAGAAACGATGTTATGCCTTCTGCTGTGGATGACCCACCAAGGTCAGTGCATTTATATCGTTTGTAATTATACTTGAATGAGTTAGTTAGTGTATTAGGTATGAAGTCTGCCGACTGCAGGTAGGTTATTAAGGCTGTAATTTACCTGTATATGAACAGTCAAAAGCAGTATATACACATCTCTAGATGTATATAATATACATTGAGAGTTAACGACTCTGTGTATACACACACCTCAGTATTGATGAATGTGTTCCAACATTGTTCCACTAATGATGACTTTGTTCCAGCATTGATGACTTTTATTGATCCTACCATCCTCACTCCCAGGATGCTACCCACACCAGTCGGCTATCGCTCTAGTACCTACTTACTGCTAGGCGAAGAGGAGCAGCAGGTGTAAGGGAACATGACCTTATCCGACCGTGTAATTTTATAGATAAGACTGATTTTCAAGGCTTGGAATAAACTTTCCGAGATAGGTTGTTGAGGCAACGTAATATATCTAGAGGGTGTTTCGGGGGGTCAGCGCCCCCGCGACCCGGTCCATGACCAGGCCTCATGAACCTGGAGAAAAATGTACAGGCAGTGGTCGAGCTAATATTATGTTTTAGCTGTTAAATGTTATAAGGTAATTACGTTGGTTGTGATTATAGAGGACATGTGGTAAATGTTTTGACAAGACGCTAGAAAATTCTCACCCCAGGACTTCCCACCTAGCTTAATGCTGGTGCTGCTGTTGCTTTTACTGCTATTGCTGCTGGTACTGTTAATGCTGGTGCTGCTGGTGCTACTGGTGCTGCTGCTGCTGCTGCTGCTGCTGCTGCTATTGTTGCTGGTTCTGCTGTTAATGCTGGTGCTGCTGCTACTGCTATTGTTGCTGGTTCTGCTGTTAATGCTGGTGCTGCTGGTGCTACTGGTGCTGCTGGTGCTGCTGCTACTGCTATTGTTGCTGGTGCTGCTGTTAATGCTGGTGCTACTGGTGCTGCTTGTGCTGCTACTGCTATTGTTGCTGGTGCTACTAGAGCTGCTAGTGCTGCTGGTGCTGCTGGTGTTGCTAGTGCACCAGGTATAATAATCTTTATTTCTACAAATACATGAAAAAATAAATATATATATGTAGATAATTATAATAATAATCTGGCCAAACCATCACACTGGCCGTATCTCATATACAGTACGCTGCATATTTTGTAAGGATTTGAAATGCTTCCTGTGATCTCTAAATATATGCACACTGCTTCAATTTATGGGATATATAAATCGAGGTAAGCAGCGAGTGTGGACGTTGACTTATTGCATGTTCCATTCCCTTCCTTACGGGAAATTTCCCCCTCTCACACTTCATCAGTCCTCTCTCTCTCTCTCTCTCTCTCTCTCTCCCCCTTTTCTTCCTTTAACTCTTCCTGCTTCCTCGTCACCACCTCCTCTTTCTGATTCACAACTAACATCACAATCACCACAACTGACATCATATTCAAAACAACTAACATCATATTCACCACAATCAACAATCATATTCACCACAACGAACATCATATTCACTGTAAAGAAAGCGTTTTAAAGTAGACATCTTCATCTCCTGCAACCTCAACATCCCTATCAACATTACCTTAAACATCATTCTCAGCATTATCACCAACAACACCATCATATCCCAGCATCAACAACTTCATCGCCATTAACCTCACCATCAGCGCCAACACCAACAAGATCTTCATCCTCAGCATCACTATCATTCTCAACAGCGCCGTCAGCATAATCATTTTTCCCACCGAGCTTTATCATTTCACATCCCATCTTCATTCACTAACTACCACCAATAAAGGTGTATACTAGAAACATTTGTCAAAATTTTCATATATATATATATATATATATATATATATATATATATATATATATATATATATATATATATATATATTATATATATATATATATATATATATATATATATATATATATATATATATATATGATATGTGTGTGTCGTGCCGAATATGTAAAATTGGTCAATTAGCAAGAACTCATTTAAAATTAAGTCCTTTTTAAAATTTTCTCTTATACATTTAAAGATATATTTTGTTCATATACGTTAAAATAAAAATTAATAATATTGTACCAAAAGAACCTTAGAAAACTTGCCTAACCTTATTATAACAAGCTCAATTTAATTTACCCTAATCCAACTAAATATATTTTATATAAGTTTACAATAATTTAATAAACAAACACAATGAAATATATTTTTTTCTTTAGATTCAGAATGATTTTTGCGAAATTATTCCATACACAAATATTAGCTTGCCTTATTCGGCAAGAAGAGTGTTGCTATTTAAGCCAAAATCGCAAGTTTTCCCTATCCGGCACGACATTTATATATATATATATATATATATATATATATATATATATATATATATATATATATATATATATATATATATATATATATATATATATATATATATATGCAAAACAACAACTGCGAAAGAACAGAGAAATTCCAAGCGCTTTCGTGACTACTCATATTATCAAGGAACAATTATTGTTCCTTGATAATGTGAGTAGTCACGAAAGCGCTTGGAACTTCTCTATTCTTTCACAGTGGTTGTTTTGCATATTCTGAAATCACCTGTTTACTGTGATCTTATTGCATATAGTGTATATATATATATGTCGTGCCGAATATGTAAAACTGGTCAGTTAGCAAAAACTCATTTGAAATTAAGTCCTTTCTAAAATTTTCTCTTATACGTTTAAAGATGCATTTTTTTCATTAATGTTAATGTAAAAATTTATAATATTGCACCAAAAGAATCTTAGAAAACTTACCTAACCTTATTATAACAAGAACAATTAATTTTCCCTAACCCAGCTAAAAATATTTCAAATACGTTTACAATAATTTAATACTAAATAAACACAGTGAAATATATTTTTTTCGTTAGGTTCAGAATGCTTTTGGAGAAATTATTGCATACACAAATTTTCTCTCGTCTTATATGGCAAGATGAGCGTTGCTATTTAAGCCAAAATAGCAAGTTCTGTCTATTCGGCACGACACACACACATATATATATATATATATATGATGGTAGTAGGTTGGTAGACAGCAACCGCCCAGGGAGGTACTACCGTCCTGCGAAGCGAGTGTAAAACGAAAGCCTGTAATTGTTTTACATGATGGTAGGATTACGTGTCCATTTTTCTGTCTCATAAAAATGCAAGGTTTCAAGTACGTCTTGCTGCTTCTACTTACACTTAGGTCACGCTACACATACATGTACAAGCATATATATACACACCCCTCTGGGTTTTCTTCTATTTTCTTACTAGTTCTTGTTCTTGTTTATTTTCTCTTATCTCCATGAGGAAGTGGAACAGAATTCTTCCTCCGTAAGCCATGCGTGTTGTAAGAGGCGACTAAAATGCCGGGAGCAAGGGGCTAGTAACCCCTTCACCTGTGTATAATACTAAATGTAAAAGGAGAAACTTTCGTTTTTTCCTTTCGGGCCACCCTGCCTCGGTGGGATACGGCCGGTGTGTTGAAAGAAATATATATATATATATATATATATATATATATATATATATATATATATATGTGTGTGTGTTTGTGTGTGTGTGTTTGTGTGTGTGTGTTTGTGTTTGTGTGTGTGTGTGTGTGCGCATGTCATTTATAACACGTCAGAATACTGTAAATACTGCAGGTAGGGGAAGGGGGGGAATTCCTTTTCAAGTGAACACCCTCTGGATCCCTTCTAAGCTTTCCTCGATCATCCTAAAGCCGATTTAGTCTCCCAGATGACTTTAAAGGTAATATAAGCGCGCTACGTCTAGGCTTGGCACAAAGCACTAGACACAATGCCACGGCGGAGGCACGGGTGAGCTCACTTCCAGGATTAAGTGCCAGCTAACAATGGTTTTGGCATTTATGCTTAGCTGTATAACCCCTCCGAAGTTACTGCCGCAGTACAACTTCTAAGATGTATTGCATCGTAAATGTTTTAAGACTCCACAAAGAAAAGTAATTTGTTATTGGTTTAATTATTATTATTATTATTATTATTATTATTATTTAATTTTATTTTTATAATCATAATTATTTTTATTATTACACTTGGGTGTCTTTACCACGGAGACGTTTCGCTAACCTGTGGTTTTATCAATGCAACATGGAGAATAATTACTGGAGACTGTGGAAGACGTGAAGAAGTAATTTTAGATGATCAGTCCCTGTTACTGAAATACTAGCCATTAACATCATATATGACAGGATAGAAGTTGCACAGCGACAGAAACACGAAATACGAAGAATTAGTATATTTCCAACCCCCTACTTCAACAGATCTTCTGAAGAGGACCTTTTCTGGAGGTCGTAATATGCAGAATTTTCTTAATTGTCTCCTAACATTAATGGCATACAATACTAAGTTGATCAATTATACATATCAGGGTTAAGACAGTCTGCACCTTCAACACTGAGGGACTGATTACCTCATTTTCTACTGTTTCCAGTTTTATATTGAACTGTTAAAGCCATTGGTGTGCGAAGCGTCTTGAAAATAAAGATACCTAGGTGTTGAACATATGTTTATCACATTTGTGTTTGTATTTTCATGTATTTTTTATCCTATTGACAAGTACAATCGTAACAGCACTATAAACCATACCCCCGGCCGGGATTGAACCCGCGGTCATAGAGTCTCTATGACTATGGTTTATTTGCAATCGTGTCATTACGATTTCTTAAGTCAACAGCACTATCTCTGAAGTTCATCCAGTAAGACCCCTCAAGGGAGGTTCCTGGGGCTCTTGATCTAGGGAATTGGATCTGTACTCAGATTCCCTGAATTGAGTCTGAATACCTCCCACATGCGCTGTATAAACCTACGGGTTTAGCGCTACCCCATGATAATCAACCAGTAAGAATAAAGATCCAAGGATTACCAACAGCAGCCGTAATTCTCAGGAGAACTGAAGCCTCACCTCCACCAGCAGACCAGAGCATCATTGTGGCTGCTGTAAAAGCAAGTTTTAGTGCGGCTGTGATCTCTACATGAGAGAACCTTGCATATATTGCAGCTACAGGAGCAGCAGCAGTCGATGCAGCAACAGCAGCAGCAGCAGTTACAGTAGTCGGTACAGGAACAGCAGCAATTACAGAAGCAGCAGTGGGTGTATCAGCAACAGCAGTTACAGCAATAGCAGCAGTCGTGCAGCAATTACAGGAGTAGTAGGTGCAGGAACAGCAATTACAGCAGAAGCAGCAACAGTCGGTGCAGCAATTACAGGAGTAGTCGGTACAGCAACAGCAGCACCGGCAGCAGCAACAGTTACTATAGCAACAGGAGCCGTTATTGCAGCAGTAGCAACAGCACTAGAACTGCGGTACTAGAAGTAGCAACAACGTTTAAAGGAGCAGCGGTACTAGAAGTAGCAACAACGTTTAAAGGAGCAGCGGTACTAGCAGCAGTAGCAACAGCAGCAGCAGCAGTAGCAGCAGCAGTAGCAGTAGCAACAGCAGCAGTATTAGCAACAGCAGCAGTAGTAGCAGTAGCAACAGCAGCAGTAGTAGCAGTAGCAACAGCAGCAGTAGTAGCAGTAGCAACAGCAGTAGCAGCAGTAGTAGCAGTAGCAACAGCAGCAGCGGTAGTAACAGTAGCAACAGCAGTAGTAGCAGTAACAACAGCAGAAATAGTAGCAGTAGCAACAGCAGAAATAGCAGTAGCAACAGCAGAAATAGTAGCAGTAGCAACAGCAGTAGTAGTAGCAGTAGCAACAGCAGAAGTAGTAGCAACAGCAGAAGTAGTAGCAGCAGCAGAAGGCTTGAACAGTATAGTCAGTGATTTAAAAGCAGGCTTGAACCTGGATGCAGTCTTTGCATCAGTTGACCTGCAAGTGATGCAGCTCCAACAGGAACAATGTACATCATACTTGCGTCCCCAGCAGCAGTAACAGTAGCACAGCTCAGCTACAATCATGATCCAGCAGAACAGTCGGGTTTACCAAACTGTCTTCAGTTACTCGATGTAATCTTCACCTCAGCAGTCATTTGTTTGGAACTTCTTAAGCGGCTGCTGCCCCTTTGCACGTGCCACTTAGTGATTAATACACCCGGAGTATCTCCCGGGGGTCAACGACCCCGCCGCCCCGTACGAAGTACAAAACGTTAAGATTCATACTACCCTAATTTTATTGCTGGTGTCTTTGTCAGGTGGACTGATACGGGTAACCACCAGTGTGTTAGCCTGACCTTCACTGGCCCGACTTCCACGTGCCTTACTTACCTGAACCTGACCTAATGGACGCGACCTTGAAGCTTTGACGAAGCTTTAATTACCTTGTGCGTTAATTACTGGGTTGAAATTAAAAAAAAAATATGATCCTTCATACAAATTAAAGTTTTGGAACTGATGTAAAGTGGTTAGATTTCACAGATTATCTGGTAATGTAACTATTATATACAAGGACTAGTTTGTAATTATGAAAATGTATTTTGCGGTCATCAGTTGGTAGACAGCAACCATCCAGGGAGGTACTACAGTCCAGTCGTACGAGTGTGCAGCGGACGCCTGATAAATGTTTTATCCTCTGGAGGAGAGAAAGAGAGACAGACAGAAATTTATTGTTCTTCAGTAGTGCCCCGGCTGCTGCCTACACACGCCGCCACAGAGAAAAGGTTTAGAGGTGTGGACCCGTGTTGTGAAGACTTATGAGTGAGTAGTACTCACCTGTCCTCTTTCATGGCACGAAACCAACAGAGAAACATGTTGACATGCCATTGCTCTAGTTGATGAATGAACCACTACACGCACGCACACACACACACACACACACACACACACACACACACACACACACACACACACACACACACACACACACACACACACACACACACACACACACACACACACACACTTATAGCCAGAGAGTTATCAGGAAGTGGAACAGTCTGGAGAGTGATGTGGAGGCAGAATCCATACATAGCTTTAAGAAGAGGTACAGTTAATCTCTTGAAGCAGGGAGAGAGTGGACCTAATAGTGATCAGCGAAGAGGCGAGGCCAGGAGTGTGAATCGACCCCTACAACCACAAATAGGTGAGTACACACACACACACAAACGCGCGCCTTCTTTACAAAATAAACAAGAATCTTACATTAAATATCGACA
>NC_091370.1:13230549-13245549 GCF_038502225.1 Cherax quadricarinatus
CCAATACAAAGTAGAAAGGCGTAAGGAGAGGAGGAGTTTGAGGTAATCAGTCCCTCAGCCTGGAGTCGATGTGTTCAGTCCATCAATCTTGTAGAATGTACAGCATAGGGCCGTAGACGTGGCTTATATACTGTAGTGAGGTGAGGCGAAGCAGGTTTTTCAAACCATTCATCACAACTGTCAGACACTGCAGCATCATGGGATCTTGTTACAAAGAATTCTTCAACACTTGTCCAACCTTTGGACGAAGACCTACTTCGACTAGTGGATGGTACCACTATGACCCCGCCTCCTCATGCTTCGCCTCACCTCACTACAGTATATAATCCACGTCTACGGCCCTATGCTGTACATTCTACAAGATTGATGGACTGAACACTTCGACTCCAGGCTGAGGGACTGATTACCTCAAACTCCTCCTCTCCTTACGCCTTTCTACTTTGTATTGGACTGATGAAGCCACTGTGTGGCGAAACGTTTCCTGAATAAAGATTCCCATATGTTGCATAAGTGTCTCAATCTTCAACTTTTCGATTTTTCAAACCATTCATCACTACTAATACTATTGATAATACTGCTACTACCACTGCTACTACTATTACTACTATTATGATACCGCTATTACTACTGATGCTGCTACCACTGATACTGCTGCTACTATCACTGCTACTACTATTACTACTAGTATGATGCTGCTATTACTACTGATGCTGCTACTACTAGCACCACCACCACAGTTAGTGCTACAACTGCCTCTACTATCACAACAACTATTACTATCACTAATGATTTTAATAGTAACAATAGAGAATTGCTTGAATTTTCCTGGTGAAAACAGTTTCCGAGAAAAGTTTTATACCTTGTGACTACTAGCCTGTTGAAAAGCACCCTCAGGCATACACAATACGCAGGGACGCATAAATACCTGGAGGACACAATAAGCTGGCTGGAAAACATTTCACACAATCCTCCACCAGAGACAGGAAAACTTTTCCAGTGGCTGCAACACTTCCCTAAGACATGTGGGAAGATTTACTATTGATATATTCGTGAAGGAGGGGAATAAACCCGCAAGGGGCTATTTAGTGCAAGGGGATAGTGACTACCTGGTCAAGTTGTAGTCGACCTGGTGACTGATGAGATAAAAATTTTGTTTAGTTGGTCTATGCCTGTGTGAGAGGAGAGACACAGCAGTGATGGTAGCAGTAGATGTAGTAGGTGGTTGATGTGTGAGAGGAGAGACACACGAGAGGTAGTAGTATCTTGTTGTTGTGTCAGTGGGGAGGCACACCAGTGGTGGTGGTAGGTTATTGATGTGTCAGAGGGGAGAGACACCAGTGGTGGTAGTATCTTGTTGTTGTTGTATAAGAGGAGTAACACCACTGGTGGTGGTAGGTTATTGATGTGTCAGAGGGGAGAGACACCAGTGGTGGTAGTATCTTGTTGTTGTTGTATAAGAGGAGTAACACCACTGGTGGTGGTAGGTTATTGATGTGTCAGAGGGGAGAGACACCAGTGGTGGTAGTATCTTGTTGTTGTATAAGATGGGAGAAACACCACTGGTGGTGGTAGGTTATTGGTGTGTCAGAGGGGAGAGACACCAGTGGTGGCAGTATCTTGTTGTTGTTGTATAAGAGGGGAGAAACACCACTGGTGGTGGTAGGTTATTGATGTGTCAGAGGGGAGAGACACCAGTGGTGGTAGTATCTTGTTGAATAAGAGGAGAGAGACACACCAGTGATGGTAGTATCTTTGCTGTTGTATTAGAGGAGACACCAGTGGTGATAGTATCTTGTATAAGAGGAGAGAGACACCAGTGGTGGTAGTATCTTTGCTGTATTAGAGAGAGAGACCAGTGGTATGTGTGTGTGTGTCGTCAGCTGACCAAACACCACCAACAGTGGCAGTATTTACGTGCGATTTAGAGTCTAAACTTTATAATTAGTCATTACCTGCCGGACTTTATGGAGGATTAAACGAGATTTGCTTCGTGAAAGCGAGTGAAACTTGCAGGAATTTGATTGCTTTTTGCAACAAGCGACTGGTAAACAATGCAACACAACTCTCATTTAACCTGCTTGATGCTAGTGATGGGCTCTTGATCCTAGGATTTAAAGCTTGCCTCCTCTTCCTCACATCAAAATCGATTGCCATTATCCAGGCGCTGTAACATTTCTAAGATATTAGAGCAGATTATTATTATTATTATTGTTAATATTAATATTATTATTAATTTATTTATATTATTTTCATGATTTTATCTAGGAAGGGGAGGGATAGCGCCATTTCCTTGGATCAAAAGTTCTTCCCCAGCTTCAAGGCACCGTCCTTGAAGGATCCAGGTGCAAGACAGGAGCTAACTCACTTTCTTGTTAATTAGTCTTATGTTAATTAGTCTTATCTTCTCTCACCTTAATTAATGACAGTGACTGGAGCAGTATTGTCAAGCTGTTGTGTAGCGCTGCTGTGTCCCTTCACACACACACACACACACACACACACACACACCTCGAATTCAATCCATCCAAATGCAAAGTCATGAAGATTGGGGAGGGGCAAAGAAGACCGCAGACAGAGTATAGGCTAGGTGGACAAAGACTACAGACCTCACTCAGGGAGAAAGACCTTGGGGTGACCATAACACCGAGCACATCACCGGAGGCACACATCAACCAAATAACCGCTGCAGCATATGGGCGCCTGGCAAACCTGAGAATAGCGTTCCGATACCTTAATAAGGAATCGTTCAAGACACTGTACACTGTGTATGTTAGGCCCATACTGGAGTATGCAGCACCAGTCTATAACCCACACCTGGTCAAGCACGTCAAGAAGTTAGAGAAAGTACAAAGGTTTGCAACAAGGCTAGTCCCAGAGCTCAAGGGAATGTCGTACGAGGAAAGGTTAAGGGAAATCGGACTGACGACACTGGAGGACAGAAGGGTCAGGGGAGACATGATAACGACATACAAGATACTGCGGGGAATAGACAAGGTGGACAGAGATAGGATGTTCCAGAGAGGGGACACAGGGACAAGGGGTCACAACTGGAAGCTGAAGACTCAGACGAGTCACAGGGATGTTAGGAAGTATTTCTTCAGTCATAGAGTTGTCAGCAAGCGGAATAGCCTAGCAAGTGAAGTAGTGGAGGCAGGAACCATACATAGTTTTAAGAAGAGGTATGACAAAGTTCAGGAAGCAGAGAGAGAGAGGATCCAGTAGCGATCAGTGAAGAGGCGGGGCCAGGAGCTGAGTCTCGACCCCTGCAACCACAATTAGGTGAGCACACACACACACACACACGCAGAGTATAGGCTAGGTGGACAAAGACTACAGACCTCACTCAGGGAGAAAGACCTTGGGGTGACCATAACACAGAGCACGTCACCGGAGGCACACATCAACCAAATAACTGCTGCAGCATACGGGCGCTTGGCAAACCTGAGAATAGCGTTCCGATACCTTAATAAGGAATCGTTCAAGACACTGTACACTGTGTATGTTAGGCCCATACTGGAGTATGCAGCACCAGTCTGGAACCCCCACCTGGTCAAGCACGTCAAAAAGTTAGAGAAAGTACAAAGGTTTGCAACAAGGCTAGTTCCAGAGCTTAGGGGAATGTCGTACGATGAAGGTTGAGGGAAATCGGACTGACGACACTGGAGGAAAGAAGGGTCAGGGGAGATATGATAACGACATACAAGATACTGCGGGGAATAGACAAGGTGGACAGAGACAGGATGTTCCAGAGATGGGACACAGAAACAAGGGGTCACAATTGGAAGCTGAAGACTCAGACGAGTCACAGGGATGTTAGGAAGTATTTCTTCAGTCATAGAGTCGCCAGGAAGTGGAATAGCCTAGCAAGTGACGTAGTGGATGCAGGAACCCCCGCATCAGCAATTAGGTGAGTATAATTAGGTGAGTACACACACACACACACACACATACTAAGAAGGCTTTCGACACAATACCTGCTAGAGGAGCAGGCAAGAATAGCTGGGAGAGTACTGTAATGGATCAGGGAATACCTGACAGGAAGGAAACAATGTGTGTCGGTACGAGACGTGGTGTGATAGTGGGTGCATGTGTCGAGTGGAGGTCCACAAGGGTCAGTCCTAGGTCCGGTGCTGTTTCTTGTATATGTGAATAACATGACGGAAGTGTAAGATTCAGAGATGTCCCTGTTTGCAGACGATGTGAAGCTAATGGGGAGAATACAAGCGGGCGACTATCAGGTAAGCCTAGAGGGGAATTTGGACATGCTGCAAGTCTGATCCAACAAGTGGCTCCTGGAGTTTAAACCCAGCAAGTGCAAAGTTATGAAGGTTGGGAAGGACAAAGAAGACTGCGGACTGAGTATAGCCTAAGAGGACAAAGGCTGCAAAATTCACCCAAGGAAATGATCTTGGGGTGAGCATCATACCGAGCACATCTCCTGAGGCACGCATGAACAAAATAACTGCTGCAGTATATGGACGCCTGGCAAACCTGAGAACAGCGTTTCGACATCTAAGTAAGGAGTCATTCATAACACTGTACACCGCGTACATCAGGCCCATACTGGAGTGTGCAGCACCCACACCTGGTCAAACACGTTAAAAAATTAGAGAAAGTTCAAAGGTTTGCAACAAGACTAGTCCTGGAACTGAGGGGTATGCCCTACGAGGAGATGTTAAGGGAACTCAACCTGACGGCACTGGAAGACATGAGGGATAGGGAGGACATGATAACGACATATAAAATACAGAGAGGAAATTGACAAGGTGGATAGGGAAAGAATGTTTCAGAGATGAGACACAGCAACAAAGGGTCACAACTGGAAGTTGAAAACTCAGATGAATCACAGGGATGTTAAGAAGTACTTCATCCATAGAGTTTTCCGGAAGTGGAACAATCTGGAGAGTGATGAAGTGGAGGCAGGATCCATCCGTAGCTTTAAGAAGAGGTACAATAAAGCTCATGGAGCAGAGAGAGTAGACCTAGTAGCGACCAGCGAAGAGGCAGGGCCAGGAGCTATGACTGGACCTCTGCAACCACAAATAGGTAAGTACAAACAGGAGGCGAGTACTCTCTCCTACTCTTCTTCAGTTAGTGTTTCAGTCATAAGCGTAAGAATCCTTCACTGGCATTAAATTGGAACGAGTGAAGGTGCCTGGTGGCACTGTGTGACCTTTTCCATACGATTTTAGCGCCACTTACTGTAAGACATTCTTAGTTATTAAAATAGTGAACATTATATATATTTTTTATATGGGAGGAAGTTTCAAATTTAATATGGGAAAAATAATAGAGCGGCCTATTCTTGAAGATTATATGATGAGGTTAGGTTGGGTTAAGTTGGTTAGATTAGGATAGGTTAGGTTAGGTTAGTTTAGTTAGGTTAGGTCAGGTTAGGTTAGTTTAGTTAAGTTAGTTTAGTTAGGTTAGGTTAGTTAGGTTAAGTTAGTTTAGTTAGGTTAGGTAAGATGTCAGGAAACAGGACAGGTATTTTCTTCCTCGGGTCTTAGTCATTTGATGACCCAGAGCTGGAGCTTTTGGTTATCTGGCCGAGACCTTCCGCTGGCTTACCTGTCAACCCTTCAAAAAATATGGTTATGGTTATAACCATTTACGATCTATATGGTGAGTTCCTCTTAAAAATAATATAGCATTCTTCTGGTGAAGGTATTTTCTGCTTCATAAAGTTCTCTCGTCACTACTGGGTATGAGGTGTAGGCAGCTGGTGCAGTTTTCATGGCTCCTCACGTCGCTAAACCACTCGCGTCCGACGGTAAATTCTCTAAAGGAGTTGATGAGGGTGCTGGGTCGTGGAAGTTTAGTGACTGAAGCCTAGTGTCAGTTGGGTTCATGACCCCGTTTATAAAACCTTTGTCATACATGCAGAGACTAGTCAGCCAAGTGTGACTATGTACATTGACTGTAGGTTAATGTAGGTGGTTAGGGATATTGTTTGAAACAGAACAAGAATATGAAGAAGAACAAGACTAGGAAGGAGAAGACGAAGAAGGGGAGGAGGAGGAGCAGGAGAACCTAACCTAATCTGACTTATCCAGCCTTAAAGAAAATGCTTTTTGGAAGTCTCCATCGCCAGTGGAATGTAAATAAAAATGTTTAACTCCAGGTAAACACAATATTCATTGGTTATAAAAACAGATGAAATACAAATTTAATGGCAGATCCCTAGTTATGCAGAGCATTTCAGGAGGTAACGAACTTCAACTCCAAAAAATTAAGGAGTAACGCCCATTCCCTGGCTCGGAAGACTTCTCACCAGCATCAACAAAGCAGTCACCGGTGAAAGGTGCGTTCTGCTGAACAGTCAGGGGTAAACACACACACTGATGCCCAGTGATCCACTTGGCCTGTGCAGTCGTGCGAGGCTCACGCCAGCCAAGTCTACAGAATATCAACAACGCTGAGAGATCCTAAGTCTGGGTCACCGTCTTGTTCGTTACCTTATTACTTTTAAAGCTCTCAAGTCTGATCCATCGTCGTCTTGGTTACCCTATCACTTCTAAAACTTATCGACAGCAAAGTCAGTAAGGCTGTCTGACGGATATATATATATATATATATATATATATATATATATATATATATATATATATATATATATATATATATATATATATATATATATATATATATATATATATATATATATATTATATATATTATCCAGATATATTAGTTAGAAGTATATATAATTATAATTGCTATATTATATTATATAATTTTCCAGAGTTATTAGTTAGAAGTTATTGAATTATAATTGCTGGAAATTCTTGTTTAGAAACTCTGCAAGGTACCGGTTGGAGGGTGTAACTGGTGCCGGTTGGAGGGTGTAACTGGTACCAGTTGGAGGGTGTAATTGGTGCCGGTTGGAGGGTGTGACTGATGCCGGTTGGAGGGTGTAACTGGTGCCGGTTGGAGGGTGTAACTGGTACCGGTTAGAGGGCGTAACGCAGACCGGTATATTTTCAGAGGGACTCGATACGAGCCTTTATGAAGGCAAAGTTTCGCTCTAAATAGAGATTTTAAATTACCTGATAAAAGACTTCGTAGAGTCAAACTCTTTCAAGATAGAGGCTTGTTCTGCAGACTTGTGCCTGTGTTTACCTATCTGTAGTGTTGGCTTGTCTGAGTTAGTGGCCTGTCTGATGCCTGTCTGAGGCCTGTCTAAGCCTTACTGAGGTTTGTCTGAGGCCTGTCTGTGGTCTGACTGAGGCTTGTTTAATGCCTGTCGGTCGCGTGTTTAAAGGTTGTCTGTCTCATGTTAAAAGGCTATCAGCAGTTCAGTGTAAAGGCTAGACAGAACCACATTTTTCTGTTGGTGTTCCTGTTATTTTGCTATTGTCACTTATTTTTCTGTTGCTGTTATTTTATCATAGCTACTTTTTCTGTTTATGTTACAGATCACACGTTCACATTACTATTTTTGTCTTTGTTAGTGTTACCGTTGTTGTTCTTTCGCTTTGGAGAAATCTTCTCTTTATAGGTAAGACGATGAAAGAGAGGTAATCAGGTCTGATCCAAAGACGGGGAGAAAATCCAATTCCTTGACTCGAGAGCTCATCATCGGCGTCTAGACACCCACTCCTTGAAGGACCGTGTTTTTATTAGTCTCTCCCCTAATTACTGGTTGAAAAAGTAGCGTTGAGAGGACGAGGGAGATCCCTGAGCGAGGAAGATTGGGTGTAAATACTAATAGCTCTTTACACAGGCAATATTCCTAGTTGCAGAGTAATTTTCTCTGGAAGTCTGAGTCAATTCCCACAGTTAATTCAGGTAACAGCGAGAAAAAAAATCATCTGAGAATAAGACAGAACAGAGCATTCAAGGCAATGCTTGGTCATACATACACTTGTCGATGTGAATAAGATGTGAAACATTCACCTCTCTCTCTCTCTCTCTCTCTCTCTCTCTCTCTATATATATATATATATATATATATATATATATATATATATATATATATATATATATGCAATAAGATCACAGTAAACAGGTGATTTCAGAATATGCAAAACAACCACTCTGAAAGAATAGAAAAATTATATATATATATATATATATATATATAAAATATATATATATATATAAAATATATATATCCACACACAGGGCGACACCTCTAGGTGTACAAGCACTACGGAATGTATAAGCACACTTCTCTGTGCTTATACATTCAGAGATAGATATCCTTCGGTGTATATACTCGTAGAGATACCTCAAGGTGTATTTACACTGAGAAATAAACATTTGTAGGTGCATATGGACCGAGAGATGGATATCTCTATACATACACCGAGAGACTAATATTTTTCCATTTATATGCCCTTCCCGGTGTATGTATACATAGATAGTTCTCGATGTATGTATACCGAGAAATAAAGGCTTTTTATTGTCTATTCCGTATTCCTCGAGCAGGGTTTAAAGCCTATCTACTACACAAAGGTCAGTAAGGCTTTATGTCGCCTATTCATCACCGGTCAACAATACTTTAATCCCTAAAATAGGAACTAAAGTAAACTCAGTGTATATACATTGATATACACTTCTCCGTGTGTGACGAAAATGATTTTGAAAACCGACAAGTTAAAGAATAAGACACTTGTGAAATGGCTGGCGAAACGTTTCCTCAATAAAGATTTCTTCAGCTTCTCGGTATACAGACCCTGGGGGGATTTTGAATGCATCTCGGTATACAGACCCTGGGGGGATTTTGAATGCATCTCGGTATACAGACCCTGGGGGGATTTTGAATGCATCTCGGTATACAGACCCTGGGGGGATTTTGATGTATCTCGGAAACCTTTGTATTCCTACAGAAATCAACTGAAGCTAATATATTTAGGTGGGAACGTATAGAGACTTTGTAATTTTAATTGTAAACAGGTGAATTACTGTATTATTGAGAGGATTTAGTGAGGTATGGCAACTCTCTGTGAGAGGACCACAACAACACTAGCCTCGTAAAGCTTTTAATTGCTTGTTGCATCATTTAGCTGGACACCCGACACCTGAGACCGCTTCCACGGTAGCTGGTGGACACACACAAACACATACACACTGCAACCCTCATGCGTATGATGACGTAAAGGGATCTTGATCCAAAGAATTGGAGCTCAGATTTTTTTATCTATTCAGTGTTATATATATATAATATATATATATATATATATATATATATATATATATATATATATATATATATATATATATATATATATATATATATATATATATATATATATATATATCAAAGAACATAGTGTGACCAGCCAGGAACCGAACCCGAGGAAGCGACCCCTACCCCAAAAAAAAAATTTGCCTTCAGTTGCTCCGTAGTTGTTTTTCCAGAAAACAGACATACTAAAGTCTAATTTAGGTCCTCTTGTCTGTTTCCATGTTCGAAAACTGGCAGCACCTTGGCTGTTTTCCAGCTGTCTGCGAGCTGCAGTCTCAAGTGTCTTGTATATCTTCGCTAATGGTGTGTGTGTGTGTGTGTGTGTGTGTGTGTGTGTGTGTGTGTGTGTGTGTGTGTGTGTGTGTGTGTGTGTGTGTGTGTGTGTGTGTGTGTAGCAACACTTTCTCCGTGAGCCACTATGCATTATTCTTTCTTCTACTCTTACTTTCACTCATTTCTTCCTCCATTCTCTGTTTTCCTCGCTCTTTCTCCCTCATTCCATCTTTCCTTCTTCCCTCATTCTCTCCCTATACCCCCTCGTTCTCAAACTATCCTCCCCATCTCTCGCCCCAAACTCCGCAACACGTCCCATAACACTCAGCCTCACAACACAAAATGTCCTACACAAACGACATGCCATTACACCCAGTTTTTCCCAAGACGATTACGCATTAAATTGTGTTTCATGATGCCGTGTTGCAGCGACCCCAGTCTCGTTATCACAGTTCTACCTGCACGTGAAGCTGTGCAATAACATACAAGCTTTGTTTACACCCAGTAAGACGGCACTGTTTACATTGTTTTACCCCAAAAATTACTAGCCAACACTATATATATATATATATATATATATATATATATATATATATATATATATATATATATATATATATATATATATATTGTGTGTGTCGTGCCGAATAAGTAAAACTGGTCAATTAGCAGTAACTCATCTAAATTAAGTCCTTTCTAAATAAATTCTCTAATATGTTTAAAGATATATTTTTTCATTAATGTTAATGTAAAAATTAATAATTTTGTACCAAAAGAACCTTAGAAAACTTACCTAACCTTATTATAACAAGCTCAATTTAATTTAGCCTAATCCAACTAAATATATTTTAGATAAGTTTACAGTAATTTAATAATAAGCAAACAGAATGAAATATATTTTTTTCGTTAGGTTCAGAATTATTTTTGCGAAATTATTACATACACAAATTTCCGCTTGCCTTATTCGGCAAGAAGAGCGTTGCTATTTAAGCCAGAATCGTAAGTTTTACCTATTCGGCACGACATATATATATATATATAGTCAGCCTAATGACATATGTCACTGAAATACAGGTCACTGATCCGGTCCTCCTCTATACGACAGTTGGTAAATGGACAATTCTCTTGTGAAATACTTAGGTATTTTAAGTACTGAGTTATGTCCTGGAATTTGTATTGATAAAGCCACTGGATGGCGAAACGTCTACAATAAAGATACCCAGATGTTGCACATGTGTCTTACTCTCATCTTGTCGGTAATATATACCATTCGTACACAACTTGTCAGACACTGCAACATCATGGAATCTTAATTCTGAGGACATGCACATAACCTTCACAACTACGACAACTACTACTACAACCCATCTCTTTGGGAAGGACCTACTTCCACTGGGGAATCCCGCCCACCAGTGAATTTGCCCTCGTCTGCTTCACCTGACGTTACTATATAAGCGCCAGGATTCTTTCTTCTGCTTCAGAATCTCCACGACTATGGTGCTGTTCGCACCTACTCCTAGGTTGAGGGACTGATTACCTCATCTTCTGTACATAGTTCTACTGTCTTCAAGTTATGTCCTGGAATTTGTATTGATAAAGCCACTGGATGGCGAAACGTCTACAATAAAGATACCCAGATGTTGCACATGTGTCTTACTCTCATCAAGTACTGAGGGTGTCGAACCAGGTAAGAACCAGAAATAATGGATATAAGTTGGATAAATTTAGATTTAGAAAGGACATAGGTAAGTGCTGGTTTTCTGACAGTTGTGGATGCGTGGAACAGTCTTCCCAGTGGGGTGATGGAGGCTGGGACCTTGGGTAGCTTTGAGAAGAGACTGGACAGATATATGAATGGGAGGGGCTGGGTTTGATTGGTGTCATGGGGTACGGGAGTTATTTCTTGGGTAGCTTTAGGTAGAGGTAGTTTTGATAAGGACCTGCCTCGTAAGGGCCAGTAGGCCTTCTGCAGTGTTGTTAGGTAAGACACATATGCAACAGAATCGTAAGTGTTGCATAAGTGTCTCAATTCTTCAACATATACAACAGTTAGACAACTTTATTCCGAAACGTTTCGCCTACACAGTAGGCTTCTTCAGTCGAATACAGAAAATAGGCAGGAACAGTAGAGATGTGAAGACGATGTAATCAGTCCATCACCCTTGTAGTCGTAGAATTTGAGGTTGTCAGTCCCTCGGCCTGGAGAAGTTCAGTTCCATAGTCAGGAACTATCTGAAGATCAAGCGACAGTGCGGAGACTTAAATACTGTCGGAAGGAGAGGTGCAGAGTAGTAGTAGTAGTAGTAGTAGTAGTAGTGAGAATGTAACCACTGAGAGGTCATGTCCCTTCAGATAGTTCCTGACTATGGAACTGAACTTCTCAGTTCGCCTACTGTGTAGGCGAAACGTTTCGGAATAAAGTTGTCTTACTGTTGCATATGTGTCTTACCTAACAACCTGTCGGTATTGTATACCATTTTGATGTTCATCTTGTCAGACACTGCAACACATGGCATCTTGGTACAGAAAACACCTTGGACAAGCTTTTCAAGTGAGAAGTGTTGGATCTGAGAGGGACATGACCTCTCAGTGGTTACATTCTCACTACTACTACTACTACTACTACTACTACTACTACTACTACTACTACTACTCTGCACCTCTCCTTCCGACAGTATTTAAGTCTCCGCACTGTCGCTTGATCTTCAGATAGTTCCTGACTATGGAACTGAACTTCTCCAGGCCGAGGGACTGACAACCTCAAATTCTACGACTACAAGGGTGATGGACTGATTACATCGTCTTCACATCTCTACTGTTCCTGCCTATTTTCTGTATTCGACTGAAGAAGCCTACTGTGTAGGCGAAACGTTTCGGAATAAAGTTGTCTAACTGTTGCATATGTGTCTTACCTAACAACCTGTCGGTATTGTATACCATTTTGATCTTCTGCAGTGTTCCTACATTCTTATGTTCTTATAAGTGAAGACGCTTCGCCAACCACTGGCTGTACCTAACAGAGAATAAGAGGTAGAAGACTTGAAGAGAAAATTTGACGGGGTCAGTCCTTCAGCCTTGAATGGAAGGTGGTCAGTCCCTCATCCATGAAAGGTGTTCAGTCCGTCAGACTTGAAAGGTGGTCAGTCCCTCAGTCTTGACAATTCAGATGGTTAGTGAATTTAGGTATCAACTGTAAAGCAATGTTGATAAACCACAGTGTTGTTAGCGGTGGCAGTCGCATCTACAGGAGCGTAATTCCCAGTCGCAGTGACAGAGGAGCAACTTTGGCATCTGCATGGAAGGATAAAGCTTAATCTGTTTAGTGGAGAGTGTGTGGGAGGAGACATAACGAAATCTTGAAACAGACGAGGGCAGTGGGAGAGTGTGGGAGGAGACGAGACTATATCCAAGAACAGACGAGGGCAGTGGGAGAGTGTGGGAGGACACACCACAGTATCTTCAAACAAACGAGGGTAGTGGAAAGTGTGGAGAGGAAAACACAGGTTCTAGCATACATGATCATTTTTTATACAGCTCCATCGCTAGTGCAAACTGTGGGGACCCATAGCCTCGGAGTAGATAAAAAATCTTCCAGGCAAAGCATTGAGATTTTTCCTGAAGTCCTTTGGATATTCTACTGCTACTACCACCCTATCTTTTAAAAATACACAAATATATTTCATTATATAATATGGTACACACAACTTACAGGATATATTAAGTGAACAAAGATGTTGGAGCATATAATACTTGAAGTTTGATGGATATTACAAATACACACATATATGTTTGTCAAAAATTACATGTACTTTCTTATATGAAGCGCAGCTTCAGACACAGTTATGAAGAGGTATTTAACATGTCGTCAGTATAGATACTCTTCAGAACTTAAGAATCGAGGAACACTGCAGTAGACCTACTGGCATATGTGTAAATCCTGCTTAGATCCAACAATTCTCTATCATATCTTTGTATAACCTAACCTAACCAATTCCATAATGTAACTTGCCTAATATATTTTTAAAGCTAAGATCTTGCTAATAAGACGTTTTCATGCTTGTTATATGTAGTGTAAACCTGAGCCACCCACCTGCAACTAGTAAACATAGATTAATGGTATGTAATAACCTATCTTAAAACGTGGGTAGCAAACCCAAGTGTAAAACCTTCAGTCTGTCCTCTTAATACCAGTTTATCACTATATAACAGTCTAATGTGTGACTATTTAACGAGTCTTCAGCAGCAGTCACCTGTCTTTCACTATTAACTTTGCTCTGGATATTAGAAACATTACCGGATATTAGAAACATTACCGGATATTGGGGGAAACACTCTCCTTCGTCAAAAGGTTGGAAAAATATACTTATTATTTAAATGATTAATATTTATTATTTAAAATGAATTAGATAACTCATATATAAATTAAAGAATATAGTAAATGAAATGAAAAGGGAAATTATTAATATTATAAGAGGTTACATTTAAAATTATGAATTCATTATAATATATATATATATATATATATATATATATATATATATATATATATATATATATATATATATATACATATATATAATATATATATAGGGAAGTACCACCTCTATAGCTGGAATGGGGACCCTCATCCTCAGAGAAGACAATAAACGTACCTCAGGGAAAACTCAAGGTTCTCCCCGGAGCTGTTTGAATATTTTCTTCTCCTACCACCCCCTATATATTTTTTATTCTATGTGAACATTTATTAATAAACAAAATACATTTACAGAAAAAAACATAAACATGAATACAATGGCACAATGTATCAAAAATCATAAATTTCCTCCAGCTCCTCCGAGGCTGGACGTGAGCCAAGTATGCAGCAAGCATTTCCCCTCTGGATGGCGACGCTATGGCGCTGGAACATGAAAGTGGCTGCCCTTGGGTCCCTGATGGTGTCGATGAGTCTGGAACCCAATTCTTTAAGGAAACGTGTGGCATTTTTTCCCCATGATCCCAAGGTCTCTGATCCCACTGGGACAAATTGATACTGTTGGCTTATGTCCCTGTACTTGCTGATCTTGTACTCCTCCCTGTGGTCAGCAGCTCCTCCCTGTCGCCCCACACTGTGATGGATATAGGTGCCAGCCAGTGTGGACACACAGGTATAGTCCCATGCTAAGAGCTTGCCATTCTTCCAAGGATAGATGGTGATCCCGTCGGGGCGGTTTGCTGGGTTGTGGGTATTGTTTGCTGCAAGTGATCGTGGCTCCCTCTCGGCAGGGCATCCAGCTGTAGCAAGGGTTCTCTTAATGATGTCGTTGACCTCATTGTGTCTTGCATGCCAGCCCTTGGTTTTGGAACAGTTAAGACCATGTAGATCGTATTGGTCTGCTTGCACTTCGCCGCAAATACACGTATATTCTGTGTGAATTGGGGCAGCAAGGCGCAGAGCCACTGCAATACGGAGGGTCTTAGGGTCGAGTCGCGTTCCCATTGCCGATATGGGAACTGTTTGGAGGAAGTCCCCGGAGTGATGTGCACTCACAGCCTGG
>NC_091370.1:13250549-13295549 GCF_038502225.1 Cherax quadricarinatus
ATTATCAATTTACATGCATGTGAGGGACGTAAAAACTAGACCAGGAAGTTGGAGAAGTTCCCTAAAGCTGATGAAGTGAAGAAACGAAGTTAAATGAGAATGTAATATGAGTGTAATTGTTTCGCAAATCCTGTTGGAGATTAGTGCTTGCAACTGTGCTGTCTATATCAAGTATTTGAAGTTAATTTAGTAGGAACATGTGCTCTTATTATTATTATTATTATTTTTTTTTGTTATTACTATAGTGTTGCTTTTGATAATGATAATAGTAATTATGATAAGATAAATATATTATCATTATTGTTACTACTACTACTGCATCTACTACTACTACTACATCTACTACTACTACTACTACTACTACTATTACTACTACTACTACTACTACTATTACTACTACTACTACTATTACTACTACTACTACTACTACTACTACTACTTCTACTACTATTACTACTACTACTATTACTACTACTACTACTATTACTATTACTACTATTACTACTGGCATTACTAGTACTACTGTTACTACTAGTACTACTACTACTAATACTACTACTACTAGCATTACTACTACTGCTACTACTACTACTACTATTACTACTACTACTACTACTATTACTACTACTACTACTACTACTATTACTACTACTACTACTACTACTACTACTACTATTACTACTACTACTACTACTACTATTACTACTATTACTACTACTACTATTACTACTACTACTACTATTACTACTACCACTACTAATACTACTACTATTACTACTATCCCGAAAATGCACTAAATCCTCGAGGGTTGTTAACTGACAAACAAAAAAACATTGCTGAACAAGCTTTGTACATTATAATCTAATAGAGAATGAGAATAAAACTGACATTTCTTAACTTTTCATTCCACTGACGAGAAATTCCTGAGGAAGTAGAATGCCCTCAGTCGTGACTCTCTCTCTCTCTCTCTCTCTCTCTCTCTCTCTCTCTCTCTCTCTCTCTCTCTCTCTCTCTCTCTCTCTCGTTCTTTCTCAGCTTTAAAAGAGCAATATTTCTTTAGAAAACCGTTGAACCTTTCTGTATCAAGCTGAGAGAGAAACATTAAATTTATTGGAGTTACTGAATCAACTGATGTTACTGGCTAAGCTATTGATGTATTGACATCAATTGGGAACGTTCCAGTCTCGTACTTTATATAAGTTGATGTATGAGTTTTAGGGAATGTTAGATTTTCCTACAAGGTTGCTGTTTTGAGATCTGACGAGAGGCTCTTGATCCAAGAAACTAGTGATGCCCTTCCATTCCCCAAGCGCTGTGTGATTCTTAAGGGATTGCCACTTCCCCTTACATATACTGCTTCTGCTACTACTAGTACTACTACTATTACTATTGCTACTACTACTAATACTGCTACTACTACTGCAGTAGTAGAAATAGAAGTAGCATTACTACTACTGCTAGTACTGCTACTACTACTACTACTACCACCACCACCACTATTACTACTACTACGACCACCACTACTGCTGCTAATTCTACTACTGCTGCTACTACTAGTACTATTGCTGCTGCTACTACTACTATTACTACTACTACTTATAATAATAATAATAGTGCACTCGGAATGCTCCATCGATGGGTCGTGTTAGCATCTACCTGGAGAAGTCATTTTTCTGGGATATGGGATAGAGGATATTCGCTCTCGTCTTGATACCCAAGATATGGAATATTCTTTCTGTTTCTTGATTGCCAGGATACAGGATATTTGTTCTCTCCTGGCAGCCAGGATATAGGATATTCCTTTGTTTTCATCTATTCTATTTCTAGTTGCATGGGTCGAGTCTCATATTGTGACTCTGAGTTGATATCTAGCTCTTGGTTCCAACTTTTAGTCATCGATTTTCAGGTGTGTCTATCTCCCTCAGACTGAACTGTATTTCTCTGCAAGATTCTGGCGCATTTGACCTTATAGTTTCCCTGTTTATTATTAGTCTCTCATTACCTACTTTGTCGTTGTCTGAGTGTATCTTGTACGTTGTGATCATGTCTCCTTTGGTTCTTATAACCTATAGTATAGTTCTGGTGCCAGCCTTATAGAATACCTCAGCACAGTTTAAATTTTCCTTGTACGTTTGAAAATGTAAGGCTGTCATTCTTGGCCCCTCGAATTCCCATAGTATTGCCCTCTTTTGTACTGTCCTAAACCCAGATTTCTAGACAGAACTGAAGATAGACAGAATGTAGCTTCTCTTTCCCAGTAGATAGCCTCGACAGGCTCTCTTCTTATCAGTTTTCCAATTACTGATTTTGAGTGTCGCTTGTGTAGCTTCCGAAATGGTCATTCATTAGATTTCTAAAAGATACTGTTATTTTTTCCAACTGTACGTATGTCACAAATGGTAGGTCAATCATGTGCGTTTTAAATGAGAGATGGGGGTGTGAAGTACACAGTAGACCTGTGATCTTTGTCTCTCGCTGGGTCTACGAGGTGTGTCTCGTTAGTGTGATTACATTTCCTGAGGCTTCCGTCTGCTAGATCACTGCTTCGTAAATCTGCATTTACTGTTTTGAATTTCATTGTTCAGTACCTGCAACTCACAATAACAGTGAGCAGTAACTGCAACTCAGCATAATACTGGGCAGTACTTGCAACTCACCATAACACTGGGCAGTACCTGCAACTCAGCATAACACCCGGCAGTACTTGCAGTTTACAATAACAATTGGCAGTATATGCAACTCGTTGTAATACTGGGCAGTACTTGCAACTCAGCATAACATTGGGCAGTACCTGCAACTCAGCATAACACTGGGCAGTACCTGCAACTTATCATAACGCTTGGCAGTACCTGCAGCTCACAGTAACACTAGACAGTACCTGCAACTCACAGTAACAGTGTGCAACACCTGCAACTCACCATAATACTGGGCAGTACCTGCAATTCACCATAACATTGGGCAGTACCTGCAACTCACAGTAACACTGGGCAGCACCTGCAACTCACCATAATACTGGGCAGTACCTGCAACTCACCATAACACTGGGCAGTATCTGCAACTCACAATACTGGGCAGCACCTGCAACTCACCATAACACTGGGCAGTCCCTACAACTCACCATAACACTGGGCAGTCCCTACAACTCACCATAACACTGGACAGTACCTGCAACTCACCATAACACTGGGCAACACCTGCAACTCACAGTAATACTGGGCAGCACCTGCAACTCGCAGTAACACTGGGCAACACCTGCAACTCACCATAACACTGGGCAGTGCCTGCAACTCACCGTAACACTGGGGAGTACCTGCAACTCACAATAACACTGAGCAATACCTGAAACTCACCATAACACTGGGGAGTATCTGCAACTCACCATAACACTGAGCAGTACCTGCAACTCACCATAACACTGGGCAGTCTCTGCAACTCACCATAACACTGGGCAGTACCTGTAACTCACCATAACACTGGGCAGTACATGCAACTCACAATAATACTGGGCAGCACCTGCAACTCACAATAACACTAAGTAGTACCTGCATCTCACCATAACACTGAGCAGTACCTGCAACTCACCATAACACTGGGCAGTACCTGCGACTCGCCATAACACTGGGCAGTACCTGCAACTCACAATGATACTGGGCAACACCTACAACTCACCATAACATTGGGAAGTATCTGCAACTCACCATAAAAACACGCTGCAAAAAAAATTATAGATATATAAGATTTTCGGTTCCATGATAAAATTAATGTCTTAGAAAATTCAGACTCGTATATATTGTGAATTGGGCGGATATTGAAGATCAGTAATTCCTAAAATGCAGATTTTTATTTTTCCTTTTTGGTGAAAGCGAAGAAAATTTGATATTGGAAAGGAGTCAACTCGGAAATTTTATACCAGATAAATATGACAGTTCTTTATGCAAATACAATAAGGTTATTGATGATCGTCTTGGAGGTTTAAGGATATGATTGTGAGTGTATAACTATCACTACCATCATCATCAGCACGCCATCACCACATCATCACTTCTACCACCACCACACCACCACCACTACCCCACCATCACTACCACCACACCATCACCACTACCACCCCACCATCACTACCACCAAACCACTACTACCACTCCACCAACAGCACTATCACAACACCACTACTACCACCCCACCAACAGCACTACCACCACATCATCACTACTACCACCCCACTATCACCACTACCACCCCACCATCACCACTACCACCCCACCATCACTACCACCACACCACTACTACCACTCCACCAACAGCACTACCACAACACCACTTCTACCACCCCACCAACACCACTACCACCACATCATCACTTCTACCACCACACCACCACCACTACTACTCCACCATCACTACCACCACACCATCACCACTACCACCCCACCATCACCACTACCACCCCACCACTACCACAACACCACTACTACCACCCCACCAACAGCACTACCACCACATCATCACCACTACCACCCCACCATCACGACTACCACCACATCATCACCACTGCCACACCAACATCACTACCACCACATCATCACCACCACCACATCACTACTACACCAACACCACTACCATCGAAACATCACCACTACCACCCCACCATCACCACTACCATCCCAACATCACCACTACTACCACACCATCACTACCATACCATCTCCACACTACCACCACACCATCAGCAACACACCATTACCACTATCATACCATCACCACCACCACACCATCACTACCACCGTACCATCACCACCTCACTACTCCATTATCTCCACCACCACGCCATAACCACTACCACACCATTACCATCACCACTACCACACTGTTACCATCACCACCACCACTACCGTCACCATCACAACACCACCATTACCACAGCCTCCATACCACCACCACTAGCAGGTCATCACCACCATTGCACCATCATCACCATTACATTATCACATGACCACTAACTAGATATCAGTTAACAGAACTGTGAAAAAAGGCGAGAGAGTCGTGTAAAGCTTGCAGCAATGTTATTAATAATAAAAATTATAATATTATTAGAATCTTTATTGGTAGCAATAGTAGCAGTAGCAGTGTTTAGTAGTAGTAGTAGTAATAATAGTAGCAGTAGCAGTGTTTAGTAGTAGTAGTAGTAGTAGTAATAGTAGCAGTAGCAGTGTTTAGTAGTAATAATAGTAGCAGTAGCAGTGTTTAGTAGTAGTAGTAGTAATAATAATAGCAGTGTTTAGTAGTAGTAATAATAGTAGCAGTAGCAGTGTTTAGTAGTAATAATAGCAGTAGCAGTGTTTAGTAGTAGTAGTAATAATAGTAGCAGTAGCAGTGTTTAGTAGTAATAATAGTAGCAGTAGCAGTATTTAGTAGTAGTATTAGTAGTAATAATAGCAGTAGCAGTGTTTAGTAGTAGTAGTAATAATAGCAGTAGCAGTGTTTAGTAGTAGTAGTAATAATAGTAGCAGTGTTAATATTAATAGTAATAGTAGTAGTAGTAGTAGTAGTAATAGCAGTAGCAGTGTTAGTATTAGTAGTAGTAGTAATAATAGTAGCAGTAGCAGTGTTAGTATTAATAGTAATAGTAGTAGTAATAGCAGTAGCAGTGTTAATAGTAATAGTAGTATGAATAGTAGCAGTAGCAGTGTTAGCATTAATAGTAGTAATAGTAATAGTAGCAGTAGCAGTGTTAGTAGTAGTAGTAGTAATAATAACTAGTATTAGTAGTAGTAATAATAATAATAGTGTTAGTATTAGTAGTAGTAATAATAGTATCAGCAGCAGTGGTAGTAGTAGTAGTAATAATAGTAGTAACAGTGTTAGTATTAGTAGTAGTAGTAATAGTAGTAATAGTAGTAGTAGTGTTAGTAGTAGTAGTAGTAATAATAGCAGTAGCAGTTTTAGTATTAGTAGTAGTAGTAATAATAATAGTAGTAGTAGTAATAATAATAGTAGTAGCAGTGTTAGTATTAGTAGTAGTAGTAGTAATAATAGTAGCAGTGTTAGTATTAGTAGTAGTAGTAGTAATAGTAGTAGTAGCAGTGTTAGAAGTAGTAGTAATAATGATAGTAGTATCAGTGTTAGTAGTAGTAGTAGTAATAATACTAGTAGTAGCAGTGTTAGTATTAGTAGTAGCAGTGTTAGTATTAGTAGTAGCAGTGTTAGTAGTAGTAGTAATAATAGTAGTAGCAGTAGTAGTAATAATAGTAGTAGCAGTAGTAGTTTTAATTAATAATAATAATAGTAATTGTACTAGTTGTAGCAGTAATAATAATATTAATAATAGTAGTAGCAGCTTTTATAGTGATAATAATATAATAGAAGTTATAATAGTAATAATAGTAGTAGGTACAGTATACAGATTATAGACCAGTTCTAAGATCTAGTAAAGATTATTGGTGGGTACAGCAGCACAGCACCGACTACAGAAATGACTATAAGAGTCAGTTACTTAGCAGGCTTTTATTGTGGCAGTGTTTCGCCCTTTGTACAGCTTTACCAAGAGGTGAAAATGCCTGTATAGATTAATCATAGGTGTATCATATTATGATAAAGCTCTGCTGAATCTTGTCATGCTTTGAGCGAAACGTTGCCGTGATAATGAGGCGTTAACTTGAACGTGTCTGTCATTTTATATTTTTGAACGCGATTATTTTACGTTTAAGTGTGACTGATATGTCATTAAAAATGTATTGGTAATTAATTGACGTTCTGAGTGAAAAAAAAAGACAAATGCTTAATTCATTTCCTTGTTTTGGATGATATTCATTTCCTCTGCTATTTTCGTGATGACTAACAATGGATGTCAGTCTCACTTTCAATCAGACTAGATGGACTTTGGAACACGGTCTGACATCCAAATTGCCTCACCACTCAGATCACCAAGATAATTCAGCGGCAGTGGGCAACTGGCTGGGATACCTTCAAGGCTTTAGCACTAAAACCAGCTGCGAGACTGACCAATAAGCAGTAGAGTTGCGAGGCTGTCCTACAAACAGTCCAGCTGTGAGATTAGCCTACATTCAGTCCAGCTGTGATGCTAGCTTATAAACAATCCAACTACAGTGCTGGCCTACATACAATTTAGCTGGCACAGACCCGGTGCAGAAAAGTTGCATAATGTTATGCAACGTCCATCATGGAGATTTCCCCGTCTCATGGCTGTGAGAGCACACCACTCTAGAGACTTTCTCCTGGTTCGGTAATAGGCAAATGTCTTGACCCACGAATGTAGCATATTGCAGTGACTCAATGCCTTGTTGCCCCTGTTCATACTGAACATGAGTATATTTCTTGAAGGACGTGTGCTGGTCAGTATGGTCCTGCCTGATCCAAACTGAGCATGCACTAAGGGTTGTTATGCGAGACACACGAACGTAAATTTTACGAAGAGACGATGAGTTCCTTTCTGAGTTTGTAAAAACAAGTATCTTGTTTATATAAATAGGTATCTTGTTTGTATAAATAGGTATCTTGTTTGTATAAATAGGTATCTTGTATCTATAAATAGGTATCTTGTATATTTGGGTATCTCTATTCTGGAAACTTTATCAACATGGACTGAACACATCGACTGATTACCTCAAGCTCCTCCTCATCTTCATCATTTCTTCTCTGTATTGGACTGAAGATGCCACTTCAGTCCGTAATGTTGAACGGGCCTTTCTAAGTGCCTGACTGAGAGAGAAAACAACTTTCAAGCTTTCTGGAATCACGGGAATTCAGCTCATTGCTCGAATGGGATCACATTCTTTCCCTAGAATAGTGTGGCAGAGAACTGATGTGGCCTTAGCGTTAAAAGCTAATTAGACGACGTTTCAGCCCATCCTGGCTGACTCTGTAAATGGTCCAAGTCGGACCTAAATGTTGCAAGCTCCTCTCTCCTATGTACGGGTTATTTGTGTATTGTTCCAGTCACGGTATTGTTCCTTTTCGTTTTTCATCCTGAACCGTTATTACTACCTATAACATAATTCAGAATGGTCCGAAACATCGTCCAGCTATCATTTCTAGATTGTAGGCTATTCCTGAATTGTGTATGTCGCTGATACTCAGTATTTCGCACTCACCAGCCCCTGAACATAAGAACATAAGAAAGAACACTGCAGCAGGCCTACTGGCCTGTGCGAGGCAGGTCCGATTCTCCCACCGGCTTAAGCCAATGCCTTGACCTAGTGAGGTCAGATACGTCACTTAAGGGAGGAACACAGAATCCGACCTAGTAGCACAAGCTGGTCAGGTCCATCTCACACCCATCCACACCCACTCATATATTTATCCAACCTATTTTTAAAACTACACAACGTCTTAGCGTCTATGACGGTACTCGGGAGTTTGTTCCACTCATCCACAACTCTATTACCAAACCAGTGCTTTCCTATATCCTTCCTGAATCTGAATTTTTCCAATTTAAAACCACTGCTGCGAGTCCTGTCTATGTTAGATATTTTTATCACGCTGTTTACATCCCCTTTGTTAATTCCTGTTTTCCATTTACACACCTCAATCATATCATCCCTAATTCTACACCTTTCTAGAGAGTGTAGGCTCAACTTTGTCATCCTCCTTTGTACGTTTTCCAGTGAATTTTTATCCATTTTGTAATACTTTGACCAAAACTGTGCAGCATAATCTAGATGAGGCCTAACCAAGGATATATAGAGTTGAAGAACAACTTGAAGACTTCTATTATTTATACTTCTTATTTCAGTGAACAAGATGTTCGAATTGTGAAGACAAGACACACACTTCAGAAACGAGCTCTTATGGGGACAGCGTTTCATTTTGAGCGAAACGTTGTCTCAATAGAAACTACCTCTGCAACGGGTGGTCTTTCCTTGGCTATTGTCGACAGTAAGAATATTTCTATCCGGAACTTGAATTACTGAGGTTAGCAGCCGCAATTAATATCTCCTATTAATTTCATCTCACTGGCAGATACAATTATCTTTAACGATGTTATTCAGAATTTTGAAGTGATCGTTACGCTTCTCTCGGATGACTCGCAATTACGCCACTTTCAAGGGAATTATTTCAGTGATTAGAAGATGGTCATAAATTTTGCTGAAAACTTTTTTCCCCAGAATCGGAAATGACTGTTGTTCATATCTTTTTTTTTCTTCTATTTTTTGAGAATCTTTTAGTGAGTACAATAATTTTCTTGTCTTTGAAATTTAAGGGTAAGTATAACTAGTTACAAATATAATTCAGTTCAAAGTAACAAAAGATAAATATAACAGTTACAAATATAATAAGAACAATTATACTTCCATTAGGAAGTATCACCAAGGAGGAAAATCCAGCAAAGTGTAAATATAGCCAAGGAAAATATAACTAACGGCAAATATAAGCAAAAGGAAGAAAATGTTGCCTTAAACATTTTAACAGAGGAATGAAGGAGAAGAAAGTTATGTTATTGAATGTTTATTAATAATGCCTGAGACAACAACTGCCATTCCTTTGCTCAGAGAGAGAGAGAGAGAGAGAGAGAGAGAAAGATAATAAACTATGCTGAGAATAAGCCATCCCTCTGCAAGTTATGACACAGTGATGTTCGTCTTCGAAGTGCATTTCCGGGTACATCCTAGAGCGCGAAGTCAGGCGTATCAAGCAACAGATTATTATATTGTTGAATATTAAAATGATATACAGTACCGACAGGTTGGGAAGACACGTGTACAACAGTTAGGTATCTATTCCGAAACGTTTCGCCTACACAGTAGGCTTCTTCAGTCGAGTGCAGAAAAGTTGGTAGAAGTAGAAGAGGTGTGAAGACGATGTAATCAGTCCATCACCCTTGAAGACGTAGTTTTGAGGTGGTCAGTCCCTCAGCCTGGAGAAGAGTATTTGTTCCATAGTCATATTGTTTACCTGAAGCTCTAAAGTCTTGACTCACGAAATCGTAATGACACGATTGCAGACAAAGTCACGTAAACAAAGTGCGTAAACCACTGTCCCAGCTGGCTACAATACAATTCATCCAACTAGGTATATTTATACACCATAGGGGGTCACTACGGTAATCACAAATGCAAGATGGATGAATCTTATTGTAGCCAGCTGGCCCATTGGCTTACGAACTGGCCTGGAGTTTTACGACTCACTCGCCACGGGTTCAAACCCTAACCGTACCGTGGTTTCTTTCTCTAAACTCTTGTGTGGATCATTTAAAGAGGACAGAGCCTCGATCCTTCGTACGTGTAGTTCCCAGCTCTAACACTCAACAGAGCTCTGAAGAAGTACTGTACAACTTTGATTACAGTCAGAAGGTTGTTCTTGTGTTCTATTTTCGATCATTACTTAGAGGTTTGCATACAAGGTGACGAAAAATTCAGGTATAGATTTTAGGGATTATTTTTTGTAACAAAAATAAACTGGTTTATTGTAGTTGCAACTTTAGGTGAAATGTTTAGGTAATCTGGAGATGGAGATGAGTTGGTGGCAGCCTGATTCAGGCATCTGAAGTTGGCTGTACTGGAGGGCAGAAGTTTGTTCTCACAGAGAGTGACGTGACACACACATGGTGGGTAGTGAGATGGAGTTCCTCCCTCCAGCTTCTGTGACTACTGATGGAGTCTGTCCCTTCAGCTTCTGTAACTACTGATGGAGTCTCTCCCTCCAGCTTCTGTGGCTACTGATGGAGTCTCTCCCTCCAGCTTCTGTGACTACTGATGGAGTCTCTCCCTCCAGCTTCTTCGACTATTGACGAGTGTCGTGTAGCAAGACTGAAAATCATTTGTGTATGTTGTGCCGTGTATGCTGACTGTTTCTTCTGCGATAGTGGTATCCCGTATCCACCTTATTAATATACACACAGTGATTGACGTGTGTTTGTGTACATTCGCAATCGACAAGTAGTGAGGTAATCAGACCACCGAACTAACGGGCAGGCTCTATGACCGTAATTTCTCACAGAGCTAAGGCACGGGGTTATATACTTAGGTATCTGAGTAGACTCGTGTAGCCTTAATGACCTTCGCGCAGTGACTACTGGAGAACAGGTAACATGAATCCTTAATGACTTTCCTGTAGTGAGTAGTAGTAGTAGCAGCAAAAGTAGCAGTAGTAATACTAGTAGTAGTAGTAACAGTAGCAGTAGTAATGGCCGTAGTAGTAGTAGTAGCAGTAGTAGTAGTAGTAGTAGTAGTAGTAGTAGTAGTAGTAGCAGCAGCAATGGTAGTAGTAGTAGCAACAGTAGCAGTAGCAGCAGTAATAATTGCAGAAGTACTAGACGGAATATTTTAATATCAAGATATTTACCCAGAACGGAAAGTCAGCTCAATACTGATTAGATCCAAAAGAAGTGTCGCCAGCAGAGACATCTAGTTCTTGACTTCTGTAATGGAAATGCGTTGATCTTCCACTGAGCAGCTTCGAAACTATGTTGTAGGAGTTTCTGGGAATACAACACTAAGTCGTCCAACTTGAGTGAGAGAAGCGTGTGTAACAAGGTGTCAGGTTCAACCAGAAGACAGAGTTAACAATGCTGTGAGGGGAATATATTGATTCTTTTGAGGTACCGCTGCTATACTGAGCGTATGTTGTGGTGGTGGTGACAGTGGTGATAGTGGTGGTGACAGTGGCGGCGATAGTGGTGATGACGGTGGTGGTGGTGATGGTGACAGTGGTGGTGATGGTGACAGTGGTGGTGGTGATGGTGACAGTGGTGGTGGTGGTGTTAGTGTTTGATGAATCAGGAAACAGGATACGTTTCCGGACATAGAATATGCGTTTCCCGACCTAGGACACGTGTTTCCGAACACAGGAGGCGTGTTTCCGGACACAGGATGCGTGTTTCCGAACACATGAGGCGTGTTTCCGAACACATGAGGCGTGTTTCCGAACACAGGACGCGTGTTTCCGGACACAGGACGCGTGTTTCCGGACACAGGACGCGTGTTTCCGAACACAGGACGCGTGTTTCCGGACACAGGAGGCGTGTTTCCGAACACAGGAGGCGTGTTTCCGAACACGAGGCGTGTTTCCGAACACAGGAGGCGTGTTTCCGAACACAGGAGGCGTGTATCCGAACACAGGACGCGTTGAAGAATTTAGACACTTATGCAACACATGGGAATCTTTATTAAAGAAACGTTTCGCCACACAGTGGCTTCATCAGTCCAATACAAAGTAGAAATGGGTAAGGAGAGTAGAAGTTTTGAGGTTTTCAAAACCATTCATCACACAGGACGCGTGTTTCCGGACACGAATCCTGGTCGACGCGTTAGATACGTGTTAAACACCTGGCTATTTTCAAGACATTTCAACATCCAATATCTATTTTTTTTTTCAATTCAAAACAGAGATTATATACGGAAAACAGTGTTCGGAAGAAAGTCTTCAAACTTTTAAAAATACCCTTCCCCCTCCCCCCCCCCAAAAAAAAAAAAAAAACTTCATAGATCCAGACTATAAAAGTCTCCACTGTGCGAGTCCCTTAATGCTGTGAAATGTACATAATACAAAAAAGTTAAGACCCTCGTGTGTATATAGTTTAGATCACTTGAACTGTGATGTCTGCTCACTTTCTGTAAGGCAGGTACTGAGTGAGTGGTGGTGAATGTGCTTCCTTCCTTGCTTCACCCAACCTATGTGGAAAACGCCCGGGGCGGTGAAAGTGTTGTGGGGATACACAGCTACTATGGGAAAGCATTTTTTTTTCTTTTTCGAAAATTTTATAATCCAATTTATGATTCGAAATTTAATTTTTCATCGCATCGTCACTTTTTTTTTTTTTTTTTTTTTTTTTTTTTTATAATTAATGATTTTATTCAATCTTGAAAAGAGCAGTAAATTCTTCAAAATATAGGGGGAATTCTTATATAAGGAAGCACTAAATTCCTAAGAGTCATACTGAAATTTGGGAAATGAGAAGTACATTCGATTAAATTCACAGGATCAAGAGCCCTTGGCATCAAGGTTTGCCCCCCTGGACAGGATTGCCAAGAAGGAGAGTGTCTCTTTAAATCTGCTATTTCTACACGAGGCATACTCCACCGCTGCTGTTACTGACAATAGCTCGGAATCTGAGTCTTTGCTTGCATATTCATCTATCGCAACCAGTTGACGTTGATAGACATGGTTATTCCACCGTAAAATAAAACAGTAGTGATTGTTGTAGTCTTCATCAGAAAATTGTTTCCTAGTTCGTAATTTTCATTATTGCACCGAATTAATTCAGTTACTGAGTACTTGGAACACACAGCCAAATATAATTCACTTTTATGTGAAATTCTGTCGCTATTTTCTGCTGTCCAGTTACTGTGTGTGTAAATATGAGGCTGTGTGTAGTGCATATTTATGTTCATTTGAAATAATACTCTGGTTGAATATTTAACTCACTGTTCGTTATCTCTCTCTCTCTCTCTCTCTCTCTCTCTCTCTCTCTCTCTCTCTCTCTCTCTCTGCGAAAAAAATAGGTCAGATGTCAGATAATGTGTGAGGTTACATCTCACCTTTTATTTTTACAATTCCTTGATAATGTGAGAAATCAAGAAAGCGCTTGGAAATTCACTGTATTTCACAGTGGTTACTTTGCATATTATGATATCACCTGTATACTGAGATCTTGTATATATGCTGAGCACACCACATGGAGATGGAATCCTTTAGCTCCAGATCTTTCGCATCCTCTTGTGTCGTCAGGAGCTGTGCAGTGTTGCAAGACAGGGTCTGTGACATGGGTTGCCACTGATACCTTCTGCCTTGCCTCAGAGAATTTCCCCTCATATCTGTTGCTGTCTCACAACACTGCATAGCTCTTGACGACGCACGAAAGGTCGAAAGATCCAGAGCTAAAGATTTCCATTCCAATGTGGCTTGTTTTGCACTGTTAAGATCGCCTTTTTATATATATATATATATATATATATATATATATATATATATATATATATATATATATATATATATAAAGTTTTAATGGCATAGAAGACACATTTTAATATCATAGGCCTAGACTCCATGTCAATTACAATTTCTGTTTTTCCCAATAAAAATCCTAATAAATTATAGGAAAAAATATGCCTCATATAGGTAAGTTTCAATGGCGGAGGAGACACATTTTAAATATTACAATAAATTATTTATACAAAGTTCAGTTGATCAGGTCAACTTTCAGGAAATTAATTGGACGAGTTATCCGTTATAATCATATGTATTTTTATTCAGTAGAAGTCAGCCAAGAGTGAAAAATAATAATTTCTATTCGCGCTAGTTTCAACAGTATTCTAACTTAAATGGTTTGTTTATTTCCTCTGTTGGTTTGATTGTGTGTTGTTGCGGCTAGGGAAGGTAATTCAGAGTAGTTGATATATCATAAACTCGGGGTTAGAGGACGGAGAATCGAGTCTCCAGTTCTTCTTGTGCTGACTGGCAGACGTGGATTTGTGGGTCTTCTTCTAAAAGTGTTGAGGCTTCGATGAATGGTTGTTTATACACCTAGAGGTGTATGTCTTTGTGTATACATCGAGAGGTGTATATCTCAGTGTATATACTACACCGAGAGATGTATATCTCAGTGTATATACTACACCGAGAGGTGTATATCTCAGTGTATATACTACACAGAGAGGTGCAGGTCTCAGTGTGTATACACAGAGAGACATATATCTCAGGGTATATGTGACGTGAATATTATATTCCTTATTTAAGGGATTAAAATATTCCTGACAGATAGTATTCAATTTATTTAAAAACTGGTGCTGATTAACTTCAATAGTCTAACCACCTAAAGCAAGAAGAAGAATGAGAAGAAAAAAGAAGATGAAAAGACGAAAGAGAGGAAGAGTCTTTGGTTCAGTGGAGGCAGACGCCAGATATCTCCATTAAAGACGCAGTTTGGAATCTTGGCTTGCAATGCATTGCTATCTTCCGGATCAGACTTGGCGGAGCACAGCGTGAGCCGCGAGGACCGATACACCACAATGGAAAGACTGAGTGTCATATATCAGGTAAAGCGAAGCTAAATGACTGAGGAACGCCTGTGCAGGAAGGAGTGAAAGATGGAACATCAGACGTGGTGGAAGTTGAAGATGATGAATGACACGACTTTAGATGAAAGAGAAAATGGAAGAGACAGTTGACAGTAAAATTGGGTAGATGGGACGAGGAGGTTTTTTGTTTACCAGGAGAAGCTGGAATATTTCTGGTAGTGCAGCTCTATACAGAGCTTTGTTAAAGTTAGAGGCAAAACATACCCTGTTAATCTCTCCTGATGTCGATTTTCATTACAATACTGGTTTATTAGAGGTTTTGTCTATTTGAGAGAGAATTTCTATTGGCTTACTGGACGAGACATAAATTAAGTTCAACGTCTTACGAAATTCTTGGCTGGGAATCTGGAAATGAATTATGTTGACGGGAAAAAAATAGGTGTGAAAGGGGTTGAATAGGTGTAATTGATGCAATAAAACGAGAATACCTGCCTCTCTCTCTCTCTCTCTCTCTCTCTCTCTCTCTCTCTCTCTCTCTCTCTCCCCTCAAGATTCCGTTTTATCCGCCTTCATTCTTACTTCTTTTGGTCTCCATCATTCATCTTGCAAAGAGGAATCTGTAAAGTGATAGCATGGAAGAGTATGTAAAGTGCGCAACAAGGAGTGGAGTGTCAACAATGATGGCACCGTCAGTCAACACTGCTCACCCGGGGATCACCTTTATATATATATATATATATATATATATATATATATATATATATATATATATATATATATATATATATATATATATATATATATATGTCGTGCTGAATAGGCAGAACTTGCGATCTTGGCTTAAATAGCAACGCTCATCTTGCCATATAGGACAAGCGAAAATTTGTGTTTGCAATAACTTCGCCAAAATCATTCTGAACCTAACGAAAAAAATATATTTCACTGTGTTTGTTTAGTATTAAATTATTGTAAACAAATCTAAAATATATTTAGTTGGGTTAGGCTAAAATAAATTGTTCTTGTTATAATAAGGTTAGGTAAGTTTTCTAAGATTCTTTTGGAGCAAAATTAAAAATGTTTACATTAACATTAATAAAAAAAATATATCTTTAAACGTATAAGAGAAATTTTTAGAAAGAACTTAATTTTAAATGAGTTCTTGCTAATTGACCAGTTTTACATATTCGGCACGACATATATATATATATATATATATATATATATATATATATATATATATATATATATATATATATATATATATATATAATAATAATAATAGAACCTGAAACTGAACCAGTGTTAAAACGAAAATTCCGACATAGAGTTCAAAGAAAATAAAAAAAAAATCATCTAAAAGAAGAAACAAGGTCAAAGAGAATCAGACAAAGAGAGAAAAAATAATGAAAGGGAAAAACAAAAGGAAAGATAACAATTACAATTGAAAATACAACGTAGGGAGAGAAAGAGAAAATGTAATTGAAAGGATTTTTTATTACGACACGTTTTTGAGAAATTATTTGTGAAAAATATAATAGCGTAGTTACAACAGTGGTGGAGTGCAAATTGTAGAGGAAAGCGTAGTTATAACACTGCAGTGAAAATTATAGACGATAGCGCAGTTATAACTGCAGTGAAAATTATAGATGATAGCGTAGTTGTAATACTGCAGTGAAAATTATAGACGATAACGTAGTTATAACACTGCAGTGAAAATTATAGATAGCGTAGTTATAACACTGCAGTGAAAATTATAGACGATAGCGCAGTTATAACTGCAGTGAAAATTATAGATGATAGCATAGTTGTAATACTGCAGTGAAAATTATAGACGATAACGTAGTTATAACACTGCAGTGAAAATTATAGATAACGTAGTTATAACACTGCAGTGAAAATTATAGACGATAACGTAGTTATAACTGCAGTGAAAATTATAGACGATAACGTAGTTATAACACTGCAGTGAAAATTATAGATACCGTAGTTATAACACTGCAGTGACAATTATAGAGGATAGCGTAGTTATAACTACAGTGAAATATGGAAAGGGTAAAGTAATTCTAATTCCTTGGATCGAAAGTCCTTCACCATCATCAGGGCATCCTGCTGCACCTGTGTGGCATTCTGTTACACCTGTGTGTTATCCTCAAACACCTGTGTGGCACCATCAAACACCTGTGACACCAAACGCATGTGTGGCACCATCAAATACCTGTGTGGCACCCTCAGACACCTGTGTGGCACTCTCAAACATCTGTGTGGCACTCTCAAACACCTGCATGTGTTTTTGGCAACACAGTGATAGATTACAACACCAATGTGTAAATAAGACACAATATGAGGTTTATGGCATTTTATTGTGACGTTTCGCTCACCAAGGTCTTTATCTGTTTAGGAGTTGGTAAAGTCTCTGGTGGGCGAAACGTCTTCACAATAAAATGCCGTAAACTGCAGTGCGTGTTTTATTTGTGTGTGTGTGTGTGTGTGAGAGAGAGAGAGAGTGTGTGTGTGTACTCAATTGTGGTTGCTGGGGTCGATTCATAGCTCCTGGCCCCGCCTCTTCACTGGTCGGTAATAGGTCCGTTCACTCTCTGTTCCATGAATTTTATCATACCTCTTCTGTGTGTGTGTGTGTGTGTGTGTGTGTGTGTGTGTGTGTGTGTGTGTGTGTGTGTACGTGTGCGCGTGTGCTTGCACACGAGGAGCCTGAGTGCGTACATAAGTAGGTATTAACGTTTTTTTAGTATTACAAAACAAAAAATTGCACTCATTTTTCACTCTAAAATTATTTTATGCAGAGGCTGAGTGAAATTTGTGAAAATGTAAAGCAACTTAATCGATCTCCGATTGATCTTCTCCACCATCAATGGCGTACTGATGAATAGCCTCCTTAGCGAGGGCTAGACACAATGGTGCTCTCAGGGATATACACTGTTACATTCCCGGATAAAGGCGTGATAATGGCCCCAGAGGTGCCAGAGATGAGGGAGCGGTTTGCCCCACTTTGGTTTAAAAACTTGGTTTCCCTGGCAGTGTGGATGTTTTTCAATAGATATTGTTTTATTACCGTTGGGGTGGGGGTCGTGTGGATTTTTGGGGAATTTTAGGTAATCATGTTTGATCTGGCTAAGGAGAGGAGGACGCCAATTCCTTGAGTTAAGAGTCCTTCACCAGCATCAAATCACCCTGTTTGAAGGAAGAGGTGGCCATAAATAACAGCAGCTAGAGCAGCAGCAGAAGCTGTAAAAGCAGCTTAAGCAGCAACAGTAACAACAACAGAAGCAGAAACAGCAGAAGCAGCACAATAATAGAAGCAGAAATAGCAACAGCAGCAGGAATAGAAGTAGCAATAACAGCGTTGAATTATTGAAGACAGATGAGAGGGTTGAAAGGAGAGATGAGCAGACAAGAAAAAACAGTATGAAACTCAGGAAGATGATGTAATATAAGCGCCAGTAATAATCTTTAACTAAGAGTCATAGAACGCTGAAATACGTTGTCTTTTGAGCGCTGAGACACATCCTTCCCAACGTTGATACATCTTATCTTCCGAGCGCTGAGACACATCCTTCCCAACGTTGATACACCTTGTCTTTCGAGCGCTGAGACACATCCTTCCCAACGTTGATACATCTTATCTTCCGAGCGCTGAGACACATCCTTCCCAACGTTGATACATCTTATCTTCCGAGCGCTGAGACACATCCTTCCCAACGTTGATACACCTTGTCTTTCGAGCGCTGAGACACATCCTTCCCAACGTTGATACATCTTATCTTCCGAGCGCTGAGACACATCCTTCCCAACGTTGATACACCTTGTCTTTCGAGCGCTGAGACACATCCTTCCCAACGTTGATACACCTTGTCTTTCGAGCGCTGAGACACATCCTTCCCAACGTTGATACATCTTATCTTCCGAGCGCTGAGACACATCCTTCCCAACGTTGATACACCTTGTCTTTCGAGCGCTGAGACACATCCTTCCCAACGTTGATACACCTTGTCTTTCGAGCGCTGAGACACAGCCTTCCTTTAAGAATCGACTGGACAAACACCTTTCAAATATCACAGTCAATTACACACAACACAGACATACTTTTCTTTAATACAGCGGCCGTCTCCTACCAAGGCAGGGTAACCCGAAAAAGAAGAAACACTTTCATCATCATTCACTCCATCACTGTCTTGCTAGAGGCGCGGGTACACAACAGTTAAAAAACTGCAATATCAACACCCCTCCTTCAGAGTGCAGACACTGTACTTCTCACCTCCAAGACGCATGCCGCCAAAATCGTCCTCATTTCGCCTCGTTGACTGGGCCAGGAGGAATTATTTCTCAAATAGGATTTAACAGTAGCCACTGGATCCTTGAAGCAAACGCATATTCTTCACCGGGAAACGGAATTACGATAGATGGCCTGATATTCCCTATAACCAAGACTGTCACTCCTGTTGCTCCTGTCACCTAGCAGTAAGTAGGTACCCAAGTATTAGCTTATCCTTGTGGACGGCGTCTCGAGTGCAAAGGGGGGATGGAAACGATACTTTACGTACAACTTTGCTTAGTAATAAACTGAGGTAGAGTAACAGCTCTAGAACCTATATATTGTCTTAGCAATAGAGGGTGGCTTTATACTCTTAACACCCATCTATCTAGACAGACGTATTAGCACGAAGACAGCAGCTTATTTTCTCTCAACAGGTAAGTACGAAATAGACCATAAAAGTCTTCCTTGAAATTATAGCTGCGGGAATTCCCTTCCTAAAGACAGACTGTTTGTTCCTGGCTAAGTTGTTGATATTAATGCCTTTGGGACAGTTTAAAAGTGCCAGCTCGTCGGCCAAGTGTGTAGTTCCGTTGGCACTGGGGTACATTTGGTTTGTATTAATACAGGAACGATTTTGGAACCTTCCACTGGGAAGTGACTCTAGGTACTCCTTCTACCCTAGAACTCTCTGCTGGGTGTTACCTTATTTAGACCTAATTAGAACCTTTCCAGGGCACATGAAATCGTTGACATTGCTACTGTCCAATAGCGAAACTCCTCGTCATCCAAAAGTAACCAATTAAAAAAGACTCTAGCTCCTTCCCCAGGGGAGTGAGGATTGGAGATGTGAAGCAGTATCGTTCTAAGACTAGGAGAGGGTAATTTGCACACTCTCTGTCTACACTAACTTTCAAACATTCATAAAAAGTAATTAGAGTAAAAGTTCTCAGAGTGTGCCAATGTGTAATACAGCCAATTTTATTTTTATCAGCAAACCGGCCGTCTTCCACCGAGGTAGGGCGAGTCAAAAATTAGAGACACTTTCACCATCATTCACTCCATCACCGTCTTGCCATAGGGGCGCGGATACTACAGTTCAAAACTGCAAATATCCCCACTCCTTCAGAGTGCAGGTACTGTACTTCCCACCTCCAGGACTCAAGGCCTTCCATTGTAGTGTTACTTGCTCAACAAAGTGCTTAGCCTCGTTGTGGAAATCGTTAGACTCTGAGATTCCAAAGAATGAAGTTAGACAATTGAATATTTAATCTATAAATTGTTGCTGCGTGTTCATTGATGGTGCCATCACGTCTTATATACTGGTGAATAAGCCTCATGTGCTACACTTATGTATCTATTTCCGAAACGTTTCGCCTACACAGTAGGCTTCTTCAGTCGAATACAGTAATAGTATATATCTTATTTACTATAGTCTTACACGCTGTCAATAGTTTCAGGAAATTTTAGGTAAAAGTAGACATGTGCAACTAATGTGACATTTTTATTGTGGCAACGTTTCGCTCTCCAGGAGCTCTGTCAAGCCGGTAATTCTACCAACATTATTACAGTTTCAGGAAAGCCAAGAACAGCCAGTGCTGACGGCATTCGTATCAAATCCTTTAAAATGAAGAAAGAAACGCGATCCTTTAGAAGGAATAAGACAGAATAAAGAAACTTGATATACAACCAGTCTTGGACTGGGAGAAGGAAGTCATCAAACTCTGACAAGAGTGTAGCTGACGTTTTCATATTACTTGGCTCAAGGTATTGTGACTCTCTCTTGTATTTCTGCTCGAACTTCTCCTCGGGTCCCCTGTTAGTCCAGTTCGCCGTCCAACTTGGCATCCTTGGAGATACCAGCGTTCTAAGGGATTACCATATGTCCCGCAGCTGCCAGACATTTAGCCACCCCGTTTGTGTTATTTCTCTATTCTCAGTAACCCATTCGTAAATTTAGGTTGGTTTACGTTAAGCTAGATGAAATGAAATGTAATGCGTTCGAAACCGCACGGGCCGTTTAGTGGTTGTTCAAGACACGACGAAGTTCTTACATCTTTTCTCTCTTAAACCCTTTACAGATGCCTCTGTGTTGTGTGTCAGGCAGATATAACTTCGGATTGACATACCTTCGGATTATTTGACATACCTTCGGATTATATGACATACCTTCGGATTATTTGACATACATTCGGATTATTTGACATACCTTCGGATAATTCGACAAACATTTCAGAAACAAAATTTTACACGACGTTTAGCTCCGTCCTGAGACTTATCGAGTTGATTCGCGACGTGAGATGGACCTTGACCGACCCAAACATCGGAGAGGACTTCCTCGCTGAATTGTGAGTTGATGTGAATTTTTCAGTCATTAAATTGAAGACTTTGATGCAAATTTTTAAATCGAAATTTCATGTAAGGTGTTTTTTAATTCTTGAATTATTAGAATTCAGTGTTGCCGAATACAATTTAGGTTTTTTCTGTGTGCCAACAAAATATTCGTGTTAATAATCGACAAAATTGACTTCCAGGGTAATTATTTGAATTTTGTTGAAGTTTTACTCACTTATCTCTCTGTCTCTCACTGTCTCTGTCTATCTGTCTGTCTGTCTCTTTCTCTCTCTCTCTCTTACACAGGGTTCTACAAGATTAGGTATAAGGTTCCTAACTTTATTTACAAGCCAAAAGCTGTTACCTACATCAGCCTTTCTCTCTCTCTCTCTCTCTCTCTCTCTCTCTCTCTCTCTCTCTCTCTCTCTCTCACTCGCTCTTCTCGGTGGTCTGGTGAATAAGTATTACCACAACACGACCCATCCATCGATTGCAGCGTTGCTAGCCAGTGGTGGCAACACTGCGGTGATGAGAGTAAAGACAACTCCGTGAAAATAAAGTGTACCAAGTATTTATTAAACACAATACTGTTATTATCGACCTGTGAGGTTATTATTATTATTATTATTATTATTATTATTAGTTTGGGTGCTATTACTGCTACTTTTGTTTCTGTTATTAGTAATAATTGTTATTGTATTATTATTAGTGGTTGAGTTGGTGTTATTGTTTTTATTATTGTTGTTGTTAGTAGTAGCAGTAGTTGTTGTTGTGGTCGTTATAGTAGTAGTTGTTGTTACTGTTGTAGTAGTAGTAATAGTAACAGTTGAAGTTGATTTAAAAAAAGCGCTAAAACCGAATGTGTAATACAACTCGACGTGTGAGAGGCATCCAATTATTTGCGGTAACGTTTATGTGGGAAGTAGTATTACAGGTAAACCATCCTGTGTGATGTAATATAACAAATAAACCATCCTATGTGATGTACTATAACAGATAAACCATCCTATGTGATGTACTATAACAAGTAAACCATCCTATGTGATGTACTATAACAGATAAACCATTCTATGTGATGTAATATAACAGGTAAACCATCCTATGTAATGTAATATAACAGGTAAACCATCATATGTAGGTAAACCATCCTGCTTGACAGGATGTGCGTGGCAGATCAGTCATTCTCTTCCAGCCTTGTTAATGTCTAATATATAATCAACCAGAATCTTTGGGTAGTAACAGAATTGGTCTCTGAATATACGAAAAAGTATATTTTCCGGGCCATCGGAGACAGATTAAAAAAAATAATAAAAAACTAGTCACATTCGTTAAGGAATACATTCCTAGTGGAAACTGGTAACAACGCAGCTCCGAATTTTTTCAAAATCCTCCAGTGTATATTAGTTTTACTTCTGACATTCAGATTTTCGTCTGGCGAAGCAAGGCAGGTGTAAATATATATATATATATATATATATATATATATATATATATATATATATATATATATATATATATATATATATATCGTCCTGCCAAGTGAGCGTAAAACGGAAACCTGTGATTGTTTTACATGATGGTAGGATTGCTGGTGTCTTTTTTTTGTCTCATAAACATGCAAGATTTGAGGTACGTCTTGCTACTTCTTCTTACACTTAGGTCACGCTACACATACATGTACAAGCATATATATATATATATATATATATATATATATATATATATATATATATATATATATATATATAAACACTGATCTCTGGATGAAGGAGACTCGAACCTACGAACCAAGGTAATGTCCAGTGTGGGTAGATTGGTAAAGCACTGCGTACCTTGTGCCAAGGTTCGTAGGTTCGAGTCTCCTTCAGCCAGAGATCAGTGTTTGTGTATATTTCGCCTGCTCTCGCGAATTCCTTGCATTGTTCAAATCTCTAGTAAGGCTGATGCATGCAGGGGATGAGATGAAAAGCTGTAAGCCTTCTCCCTGAAAGCTGGCTGCCTTGGATCAAACGTGTAGCGCAAGCTACACGCCAAGGTATTGTCCAGTGTGGGTAGATTGGTAAAGCACTACATACCTTGTCCTAAGGTTCGTAGGTTCGAGTCTCCTTCAGCCAGAGATCAGTGTTTGTGTATACTTCGCCTGCTCTCACGAATTCCTTGCATTATATATATATAGTAAGGCTGATGCATGCATATAGATAAATGTAAGCCTTCTTATAAAGCTATATATATATGTATAGCTATATATATATGTATATATACACAAAATAACCACAGTGAAAAGATAGTGAAATTCCAATAGCTTTCGTGATTTCTTATGAGAGCGCTTGGAATTTCAGTATTTTTTCATTGATATATGCAGTTAGTGAAATTCCAATAGCTTTCGTGATTTCTTATGAGAGCGCTTGGAATTTCAGTATTTTTTCATTGATATATGCAGTTAGAAGAGAGAGAGAGAGAGAGAGAGAGAAATAAAACACATAACTTGAGTGATGATTCTTTTGTCATAGTTGAGTACCCAGCTAGTGTGACACAGCCCCTTCCGGAGTGAGCAAGGTAACGTGGTCGTGTGTAGGAAACACAAGCTAGTCTGGTCACCTGAGATAAAGTTGATTTTTTCCTCAATTAATCTTCATTTTGGAGCCAGCGCTTGACTGATATGGGACCAGATGGCCGTTACCGAGGAGGGATAGTGTTGGGGGATGGTGAGTGATGATGAATAAGTGGTGGGTAGTTAGTATTAGGGAGTGACGAATGAAGTGTAAGCAATTTGATCCCTTATTGGATAGGTTGGAATTCTGTATGCTGTTAAAAATTAAATGACTTGCTATCATATGTGATTTTACTACTAAGCTGAGGTAAACACTGACACATAGGTTTTCAGCCAATGGCTAAACTGTGGCATCCTACTTGTAATCCTTTTGAGGCCTTTTAGCCCATATTTCCGGTATGAGTCACACACAGACCGTGCGGGGTACATCACGACCAGAAATAATTATTAGTGTGTTAGCAGCAGGAGATATTAATGAATTCTTATGTAACTCTTCTTCAGATGGGATTAATATTCCAGGATTGGTTGAAAATTTAATGTCTCATGAATCATAATCTGACTTCATCTTCAGGAACCCAGAGAAGGTTGGAAATCTGGATGTCTCCTCAAGAATCAATGCCTGACTTCATCTTCAGGAACCCAGAGAAGGTTGGAAATCTGGATGTCTCCTCAAGAATCAATGCCTGACTTCATCTTCAGGAACCCAGAGAAGGTTGGAAATCTGTCTCATGAACCAGGATCCGACTTCATCTTCAGGAACTCAGGGGAGCTTGGAAATCTTGACGTCTCTTCAAGAACCAGTGTCAGGTCTTGAAACAGGATGTTCATTGTGTACTGGAAGTCTAATAATATTAAAGTCAAATGTCTGTACACAACGTGAGGGGGGAAGGGGACTGACGTGAATGCATTTACTTAAGACACCTTCCCCATCCAATGGTACTTGTTGCAATCACTTTCTCATCTCAGGATCTTGTACCAGCTTTATATTGATTCCCTTTTTACATTTTTCTATTTATTTTCAATCAATAAAAGTAATGCGATCACATTTTTAATAATTTTCGGTAAAATAAACTGCTAATTTTTCCTCTGGTATAAATGTAACTCGTGTATTTATTGTTATGAGTTATGAGAATAAACACTTTAAGTTTCTTTAGGACGGGATATTCACACCAGAGTTTATGTCTCTCAACGTACATATACTGAGAGTTTACTTTAATCTTTATTTTAGGCTTTAGTGTTTTTGTCTGGTGGTGAACAGGTTACCTATAACCCTGATGACCCTCGTGTAGTCGAGACTGTAGAAACTTGATGGTTAATGGGACTTTCAGCCCCATTAACCATCAAGTCTCTATAATCATTGCTTCGAGAGGATCATTAGTATATACTGGTCACTGGTGCGACCGAAACTGCTTAGGCAATAAGAAGCAGAGCAATAAAATCTCCTCTGCTGTCTTTACTGTTTACTCATATTAGAAGATAATTTTTGCTGTGAAACAGACTCAGCTTTTCATAACATATTTTGCCTTGTTTACTTATGTTAAAGTGTATATAGTTACAATCCCAGACCTGTATTGAAAAAAATTACCATTGCTGACTATGACATGGTTATAGAAGTATGCATGAATCATGTCCAGAAGAGACTAAGGACTCATCAGAACATTAGATCCAACAGGGAATTAGTTTGTTACTTGCATTTAACAGTTCAACAGAGCAGTACAAACGGGCAGCCTGGAACTTAAATTGTTGACAAAAGTTAGCTGCTCTGTAGGCTGAAGGGGAAAAGTTAGTCGCTCTGTAAGTTGGACAAACGTAGAACGAGAAATACTTCTGCGTGAAAGTAAAAATGTATTTCTAAATCGATAAAATGTAGAATACTCTTTTGACATTAAAGCATTTATGTTTTATCTGTAAGATACACAGTGGTAATGCAGGTGTCACGTGTATAAGAAAAATATATATGACAACTCTCCCAAGAGAGATAAGAGCTGGAAATATAAACACACACGCACATTATACTGCATATGTGTTTATATTTCCATTGTGTCGGTATTTTATACCATTTATTTCCAGAGATAAGAGCTACCACTCAGCACCCTCTAGAGGTCCAGGAATTAGTTCAGCACAAAGAGGTCCAGGAGACATAACTCAAAGATGGTCCAAGAGCTAAAAATCAACGCTATCAAACTAGTAAAATTCATTATTAAAATTCTCTTCTCGTCTCTTGACTTCGGAAAAAAATGTGAAGGGATTTAATGATATAATATTTTTAAAAATCAGAAATGGGTCTCTGGTATCGGCTAGATTCTTTGAGGAGTCGCTAATTGGAAATGAAACGAGACGAAGTTTCTGTCCTGATAATGGGCCAGGAAGGGACCGAAATTTCGTTTAGTTTTTATCTATACGTTTGATGTTGGTTGTAAATTGTTAGTTTGACAGTATCATGGTTGTTATTCCTGCGGTTATTGTTAGCCCACTGCCTCGCCACGCCGTCACTGCCTCGCCACGCCGTCACTGCCTCGTCACACCGTCACTGCCTCGCAACACCATCACTGCCTCGCCACGCCGTCACTGCCTCGCCACACCATCACTGCCTCGTCACACCGTCACTGCCTCGCCACACCGTCACTGCCTCGCAACACCATCACTGCCTCGCCACACCGTCACTGCCTCGCCACACCATCACTGCCTCGCCACGCCGTCACTGCCTCGTCACACCGTCACTGCCTCGCAACACCATCACTGCCTCGTCACACCGTCAATGCCTCGCCACACCGTCACTGCCTCGCAACACCATCACTGCCTCGCCACGCCGTCACTGCCTCGCAACACCATCACTGCCTCGCCACACTATCACTGCCTCGCCACACCATCACTGCCTCTCGCCACACTATCACTGCCTAGCCACACAAACACTACCTCGCCACACTATCACTGCCTCGCCACACTCATCCACAGTGGAAATACATGACCAAATACTCAGACCTTAATTTAAGTTTAACAAGTTTACGACTTAAAACCTGTAATCTGTCTTACAAAAACTTACAAGTTACCACCTTCTGAATCTTTAAAATAAACCTCACTCGCCCTGTCAGTATACCGGCAGGTCAATATATATATATATATATATATATATATATATATATATATATATATATATATATATATATATGCTCTCTACTTTCCCACATTTATCATGTTTTCTTGTATCATATTCATTTTGTGTTATCTTATAATGTTTTTAAGAATTTATTTGATAACTCAGAATTTTAAACTTTAAGGAATTATGAAATTGAGATTTTTCTCCAACACATAATAAACGGTATTAAATTTGTATTTTAGGACCAGGTAATGTTTTTAATTTAATAGGTTGATCTCATGCAATCAGTAAAGTTGCAATCCTGCCAGATGCTGTGTGCCGGTAAACAAATCTCTTCATTATGGACAAAAGTCACGAACTCAGAGCTTTTAAAAAACAATTTCATTGGCTTAGCGTGCAGCCACGCACGGGACGCCACCAACGCTCTAACTCCCTTAATTATTACGAATGCCTAAATGGCACCAGACTCTGCATTAACAAGCTAGTTAAAAGCATCGCTATGTGCCGAATGGAACCGTTAATTGCGTTACGAAAATTTCATTAGTTTTGATATTTCACGAAATCGTAATAGCATGATTGTAAATAAATCACAGAACTGGTGGGATTCGAACCTGTGCTTAGGATTCATTTGTTATGGGTTCAAATCCCACCCATTATGTGATGAGGAACCCTAAATTCATTCAGTAGAATGCCTATGTAAGGGTCATACAGCGCTTGGGGAATGTAATAAGGTTTGGTGCGAGGAAGAGGATAATTTAATTTCCCCAGACCTATGTACGTTACACCAGGTGTAGCATATAAAGTGAATGGTTTATATCTCTCGGTGTATATGTACCGAGAGGTGTGTGTCGTGCGGTGTATATACGATGAAAGGAGTATACATCTCAGTGTACATGTTTTGAGTGGTGTATATCTAAGTGTTTACATTCTGAGAAGTATAAATCTCTGTGTATATTCGCTGAGAAATGGGTATATATATGTGTATGATAAATTCCCACTACAGGCAGCATACTCCACCAATTTTCAAAACTCTGACCCTGCTCACCGTACAAAACATTCATACTTATTACTGTACCTACTACATACATAGAACACTTAACTCGGATATAAACCCTCCCCTCAAACGTCTCCTTACCAACCTCAACAGAACACATGACCATAACACAAGGCACTCTTTGATGTTCCTCGTGTCCATCTCACGCTATGCAAAAACTCAATGCAAATAAAAGACCCAAAAATCTGGAATTCATTTCCTGTGAATATAAAAGAAACACTGTTTATAAATTCAAGTCTCTTCTCAAAAATCACTTACCACCCACAACTAAATAAATACTGAATAACTATCTCATAAATGTTTTACCTGTGACCCTATCAAACTTTGTTTTTTTTTAATTACATTACCTAAGAGAATACTCCATTATACTGAATTCTCAGCAACTCAGCAAATGACCATATGACCTCATCTTTGAAATACTCATTTGTGCTTAATTGTTATTTGTTCACTATAATTTTTACCACTGAATATATCATTGCTTAGTTAATCTTAAGTTAATTTTAAGCCTGCCCATAATGCTCTGCAAACAAGGGGCTTTGGCATGTTACACTTAACCACTGTATTTCTTTGTACATCTGTGTATCATGTCCAAATTAATAATAAATAAATATATATATATATATATATATATATATATATATATATATATATATATATATATATATATATATATATTGAGAGGTGTATATCTCTGTGTATATATGCTGATAGGAGTATATCTTTCGGCATATGTACAATGATATATAACTTTCAGCATACATACACACTGAGAGGTATAATTCTCTATATATATTCACAACTAACCCACAATACCATGGCTGGAACAATTTGCAACTAACCCACAATACCATGGCTAGAACAGTTCACAACTAAGCCACTATCATGGCTGGAACAATTCACAACTAAGCCACTATCATGGCTGGAACAATTCACAACTAACCCACAATACCATGGCTAGAACAGTTCACAACTAAGCCACTATCATGGCTGGAACAATTCACAACTAACCCACAATACCATGGCTAGAACAGTTCACAACTAAGCCACTATCATGGCTGGAACAATTCACAACCCACAATACCATGGCTAGAACAATTCACAACTAATCCACAATACCATGACTTGAACAATTCAAAACTAACCCATAATACCATGGCTAGAACAGTTCACAACTAGGCCACAATATCACGGCTGGAACAGTTCGCATCTAACCCATAATACACATGGCGCTAACAATTCAAAAATAACCCACAAATCAGAAATTAAGCAAAACACGTAAGAATGTATTTCAATATAATTCAAGTCTTGCTCCTAAGACCAAAACAATAACATAATATATAAACTTAATGAAGAATGGAGACTCGAACCATGGTCCTTACATGGAGCATATCCAAAGCTGTACCACTGAACCCCTCAGGGAAGGTTCCTTGATGTTGGCGAGGGGCTCTTGATTTAGGGAATTGGAACTGTGCTCCAGTTCCCCGAATTAAGCCTGAATGCCTTCCACATCCCCCCCCAAGGCGCTGTATAATCCTGCGGGTTTAGCGCTTCCCCCTTGATTATAATAATAATGTACCACTGAGCTACCAAGCTTACAATAGGATAACTGTATGTTTCATGTTTTTATAAGTATCGCTAACTATAGGCTTCTTCAGTCGTGTACAGAAAAGTTGATAAAAGCAGAAGATACTTGAAGACGATGTAATCAGTCAATCACCCTTAAAGTTTTGAGGTGGTCAGTCCCTCAGTCTGGAGAAGAGCTTTGTTCCATAGTATGAAACAATATGGAGATGAAGTGACAGGATGGAGCCTTATATAGCGCCAAGAGGTGAGACGTAGGTCACTAGAAGAGATACTGCTCTCCCATCTTCATTATACCTCAGATCTTGCCTGGTTGCAGACCGGACCTCGGGGGCGTTGATCCCCAAAACTCTCCAGGTATGAAATAGTGTTCATTATTGTTTAAGTCTTGCTCCTTTGAGCGAAACATGAGACAAACGGTATATTGCTCTGAACGAGACGTGATAAATGATGTATGCTCGTTTAATATCGCCAAACGTACATGAGGTCCGTTCAGTGTTAGCACTGAGGTTTGACAGCGCAACATACGTCTCACTAACGTAATCTATCAGTGACGATAGCTAAAATGGATATAGATTTCCCTTTATTGCTCAGAACATCGACTATAGTTAGTGGTGTGGGTAGCTGGTGGCTACCCTCTGCACAACACTAACACATAGCTACCCACGAAGCACTTGACCACTCAATGGAGACTACCCGCAACACAACACTTACACAGAGCTACCCATGAAGCACTTGACCACTTATCTGGAGGCTACCCATAATACAACACTAACACTGACCACTCAGCTAGTTGCTACCCACAACACAACGCTAACACTGACCACTCAGACGCTACCCACAACACAACACTAACACTCCGGCACCTATGTTTTTTTGTTGGTTGAACAGCAATGGTTTAAAGGAGACTTGCTCATATGTCTCCCCCAGACCGGCAGTCGAACTCGGTACCATTCGGTTGAGCTTCATTGACCACCAGGCTACACATTTGTCAAAAAATAAAGCGCTGAAAATCTAGACAAATTCGGGGCTGAACTATATAGATAGTGATGAGAGAAGTGCCTCCCTGGAGGGTGAGGAGGGAGGGGGTAATAGATGGAGAGAGGGAGGGAGAGAAGGAGTTAAGGAGGGAGGGTAATGGAAAGGAGAGAGGAATGAAGGGAGGGAGGCAGAAAACAGAGATATGAGAGAGGGAGGAAGGTTACGAGCAGTGGGGATTAAAGGAATAAATGAGAAAGAGGAACATATGCAAGGAGAGATAGAGAAAGGAAGAGTTATAATAAACTGAGGGAGGGATAAGCAAGAGAAACAGTAGCACAAATAGAGAGAAAGGAGAGAGAGAGAAATATAGATAAAATATAAATTAGTCAGTCTTACCTATTCGCATTCCTCCTCTTAACACATGATTTGCAACTCATTTTCCTTGTCATAGTTCAGTGTCCTCATCGTTGTTCATTTTCCTTATCGCAGTTCATTTTCGTGTTCATTTTCACCACGTTAAACATTACATTTCATCGGTACGTGCACAAATAATTCCTTTGGAATTTAATTATAGATATAAACTCCCAAAAAAATTATTTTCCCGATATGGCTCCAAGTTGGGATTATTTTTCCAGGTATTTATTTGTAACTCAAAGAAAATTATAGATGATGAATAATTCACTATCCACAGATTATGTTATACCCTGTTATCTTGTTCACTGCCTATAATTCCTTTCTTAGAAAAGAAGAGTTAAGGTCAAAAAAAGAGAGACATTATACCAGTAAGACCTGATAATTATACAATAAATAAGTATAATTAATATATAATTAAACATCATATAATTCCCAAATCTTATCAAAAATTAATAATTCCACAAATCAGGGGGAGAGAGAGCGGACAATTTTATGCTATTTCTGTGCTTGTGTAGTTGTCTTTAAGAATTGTGGATTTGTTGTGAATTGGTCCAGCCACGGCATTGTAGATTTTTGTCCCTGGGGGATTCTGGTCTCCAGTAGGGGAATGTATCTCCATTTTAATTATATTAAATCCTTCTGATAGATCTGTCGGGATGCAGAGCTGCTATCAAATGTGTCTAATAGATCTGTCGGGATGCAGAGCTGCTATCAAATGCTTCTAATAGCTGTATCGGGACGCAGATATGCTATTAAATGCTTCTGATAGGTCTAACGATAGCAGACTGCTATTAAATGCCTCTAATAGCTGTATCGGGACCCAGCGCTGTTATTAAATGCTTCTGATAGTTCTGTCGGGACGCAGAACTATCAAATGCTTCTAAAAGCTGTATCGGGACGCAGAGCTGTTATTAAATGCTTACGATAGCTCTATCGGTAGCAGAGCTGTTATTAAATGGCTCTAATAGTTTCATGGGGACGCAGAGCTGCTATCATATGCTTCTGATAGCTCTATTGGGAGAGGGATGTTTTTTCTGAAGAGGAAATTTAAAAACTTTATTTAAGATACTGGATCTATAGTAGTTAATATCTGTACTTGGACACCTTAGTTATTAAAGAGTTGAAGATATTGACTGTAGATATATTAATGAGAATTATTTAATCATTGGTGTAGAGAACTGACAAGCAGGTGAATGGGATACATGTGTAATAATTGGGTATCTTTAGTGTGGCGACGTTTCGCCCACCAGTGTGCAGCGCTGTATAGCCCTTGTGGCTTAGCGCTTCTTTTTGATTATAATAATGATAATAGTGGCTTCATTAATCCAACACAGAGAATAAACGGTGGAGGATGTGGAGAGGTAATTTGAGGTGGTCAGTCCCTCAGCCTTGATATGGGGTGGTCAGTCAGCCTTGATATGGGATGGTCAGTCTCTCAGCCTTGATATGGGATGGTCAGTCCCTCAGCCTTGATATGGGGTGATCAGTCCTTCAGCCTTGATATGGGGTGGTCAGTCCCTCAGCCTTGATATGGGGTGGTCAGTCCCTCAGCCTTGATATGGGGTGGTCAGTCCCTCAGCCTTGATATGGGGTGGTCAGTCCCTCAGTCTTGATATGGGGTGGTCAGTCCCTCAGCCTTGATATGGGGTGGTCAGTCCCTCAGCCTTTATAGCTGTTCAGTCCTTTATCCTTGTTAACGGTGATCAGTCCCTTATCCTTGTTAGAAGGTAATCAGTCCCTTATCCTTGATAGAAGGAAGGTAATCAGTCCCTCAGTCTTGATAGAAGGTGATCAGTCCCGTATCCTTGATAGAAAGTAATCAGTCCCTTATCCTTGATAGAAAGTAATCAGTCCCAAATCCTTGATAGAAGGAAGGCAATCAGTCCTTCAATCTTAATAGAAGGTAATCAATCCTTCATTCTTGATAGAAGGTAATCAGTCCCTTATTCTTAATAGAAGGTGATCAGTGCCTCAGTCTAGATAGAAGGTGATCAGCCCTTGTTAGAAGGAGATCATTCCCAGATCCTTGATAGAAGGTAATCAGTCCCTCATTCTTGAGAGAAGGTGATCAGTCCCTCAGCTTTTCTAAAAATAAAAGTTAGAATGTAAGCAGTTTATAACTGCATGCAAATCATAGTGTAAATCTCACTTATAAAAAGTAAATATCTTCTTAAGACCTTCAGATCAAATTTAATATATACATTACTCTTAACTCTGGTGGCCTGGTGGTTAACGCTCTCGCTTCACACGGTGAGGGCCTGGGTTCGATTCCCAGCCAGAGTAGAAACATTGGACGTGTTTCTTTCCACCTGTTGTCTATGTTCCCCATCAGTAAAATGGGTACCTGGGTGTTAGTCGACTGGTGTGGGTCGCATCCTGGGACACTGACCTAAGGAGGCCTGGTCACAGACCGGGCCGCGGGGGCGTTGACCCCCGGAACTCTCTCCAGATAAACTCACGAAATCGTAATGACACGATTGTTAATATACATTTTGTTATACCTTCCACATTTTTTCATACTCCGCCGTTACAGCTATAATTGCAATATTCCTGTATAAGAAAGACACTTGTGCAACGCTTCGAAACACTAATTAGGATATGTTTCGCTCATCAGAGGTTCTATTAGTCTGATTGGTACAGTTAAAGCCCCGGTTCCAATGTAAGTATCCAGGGTACCATTGGTACCCGGAGCAAGTGTTTACACGATTGGTTCTCGGTGTAATTTTTAATTTGATTCAGTAAACTTTCCCCTCGCTGTATATTCAATTAGATTCAGTAAGCTTTCCCCTCGCTGTATTTTCAGTTAGATTCAGTAAGCTTTCCCCTCGCTGTATTTTCAGTTAGATTCAGTAAGCTTTCCTCTCGCTGTATTTTAAGTTAGGTTCAGTAAGCTTTCCCCTCGCTGTATATTCAATTAGATTCAGTAAGCTTTCCCCTTGCTGTATATTCAATTAGATTCAGTAAGCTTTCCCCTCGCTGTATTTTCAATTAGATTCAGTAAGCTTTCCCCTCGCTGTATTTTCAGTTAGATTCAGTAAGCTTTCCTCTCGCTGTATTTTAAGTTAGGTTCAGTAAGCTTTCCCCTCGCTGTATATTCAATTAGATTCAGTAAGCTTTCCCCTTGCTGTATTTTCAATTAGATTCAGTAAGCTTTCCCCTCGCTGTATTTTCAGTTAAATTCAGTAAGCTTTCCTCTCGCTGTATTTTCAGTTAAATTCAGTAAGCTTTCCCATCGCTGTATTTTCAGTTAGATTCAGTAAGCTTTTCGAAAAAGCTCCTCCCTACAGTGAGATGTTTTCTAAATGAAGTTGAAAAGAGTCATCCAACACAAAATACTACCTGTATGGTTGAAGAATAAGACACTTGTGCAGCACTTGGGAATCTATAGTGAGGAAACGTTTCTCCAGCCAGTGACTTCTTCAGTCCAATACAAAGAAGAACGGTGGAAAAGGAAGAAGAATTTGAGGTAATCAGTCCCTTATCTTGGAATCGAGGGACTGATTATCTCGTCTTATGTATATAGTTGTACAGTCATCACATCATATTCTTGTATTGTACTGACGTTTCGCCATCCAGTGATGGCGAAACGTCTACAGATGTTACAAATATGTCTATTTTTCCCTTTTTTCAATTCCATTTGTTTACAATTCGCAATGTGTAGAATAGCATTATAAGAGAGTCTACTGTATTTTGAAAGTCACAAAATATTAATTATAAATATATAATTCCAATATGTTTGAGATTATATGGATATATAAATAATGTATATGAGCAGATTGGATCTTAGTCCAGAGATCCAATTATATATCATATATGATATATCATATATATCATTAATTTCCACCCTCGATGAACACACACGTAGGATCACTAGAACGCGGGTTCGAATCTGGTCACTCCGCTTGAAATATTACACAGCAGCCTGGTGGATGCATCAAAGGTCTGGATCAACGGCGACCTTTACTAGGAGAGGAAATTGCCTAGGTTGTCAGGAAGTAATTTACCAACAGAGAACATCAGTTTTTATTCCAATAATTACAAGAGATGGGAGAGAGAGAAAGTGAGAATATTCTCTTTCGCTTCCTTGAGTGACGATAAAATATCCTGACGTTCGTGCTGTCTCGATGATCGTTGCTTAGAACCTTCTTACCTAGAAGTCCTAGATGTCAGTGCCTAAATCCTCCCTACCACCAAATATTTAGCGTTAGTTTAGAGGTAAATCTTAGTGCTGGCTGACACTGACACACTGCTGACGTCGCGAGTGTCAGACAGGGCTAATAGGTAGTGGAATTCTGGGGTAGTTTGGTCCGGTCTCTCTCGGAGAGAGGAGAGCCGAGGTGTAATTAACTGTAGTGGCCACCATTTCACTACCCATTGTGTCGTCTAGAGTGTCACTGTGTTAGGCTCACAGTTGTCCAGGGGGCACAGAATTCCATCTATATGTTAAATACATTTATAAAAGAGTATCAGACATATATATATATATATATATATATATATATATATATATATATATATATATATATATATTATATATATATATATATATATATATATATATATATATATATATATATATATATATAATTTATATATGATGTGTGTGTGCACGAAAATTAAATAATGTTCGTTTGGTCGTTATTTGTAAATTTACACATCTGGAGTATACCTGGATTATTATTATAATAAAAAAGAAGCGCTAAGCCACAAGGGCTATACAGCGCTGCAGGGCAGGAAGGAAGCGAGGGCATCAGATGGCAAAAGGGAGGTGGATGAGTAATAGGTTACGGATAACAGCGGTGCAGTGGATGGTGAAAGGGTAAAGGGCAGCAAGAGACTGAGCTAGAAAGGGCTGAGGGGAGTGCGTAAGGTATCATCATCAGAGTTTGTGGAGTAAATCAGTCGTTATCAAGAAGTCAGTGAGAGAGTCAGGATTAAAGGAGGGTCCATCAGCAAGAATGGAAGGTAAAGAGAGAGTAGTAGAACGAAGACGGCGTTGGAGGTAAATTCTGCGTGCTCGTTGATAGAGAGGGCAGTCTAACAGAATGTGGCTAATCGATACTGGAACTTGACACTGCTCACAGAGAGGAACAGGGTGCCTCTTCATGAGATACCCGTGAGTAAGACGAGTGTGGCCAATGCGAAGGCGGGAGAGAGTGGTCTCCCAACCACGGCACTGATGACAAGAAGACGGTTTAATAGAATGAAGTTTGTTACCAGTATACCTGGAGGTGTTCCAGAGGTCAACGTTCTCGCGGCCCGGTCCATCACCAGGCCTCGATTTGGTTAGTTTGATTTAAAGACTGTCGACTTCACAAGGGGGGTCATTAAGGCCTCATGTCACCTGAACAATATCATAAAATCAGTACTTTAATCTTTAAAGCAGAGATTTAAGTAAATTGTGTATGTACACAGAGATGTAAACACCTCTCAGTGTATATACACTGATACGCTCCTCTCAGTGTATATACACTGAGAGATGAACACCTTCCTGCATATATTCATTGATATATACACCGGTGTGAGTATATATATATACATACACACACACACACACACACACACACACACACACACACACACACACACACACACACACACACACACACACACATACACACACACACACACACACACATATATATATATATATATATATATAATACTCTTCTCGACAATACTTCCTTAATTACAGTACCTGTCATTACTTTATAATACCCAGACTTTATTATCATACACTATTCGTAAAAGCATATACAGTGTAAATACACCGGGAGGTGCATACTTGTCTGTTTATACAACTGCTGTTTGCTCTAATTCCCCTTTTAAGATATTAAAGTAATCTTGATTAGTGGTGCATAAATTAATTTCAGCCTTAATGAGCCTCGTTCAGTTGATAGGCTTTAATCTTTACATGCCAGCCAATGCAGAAACAAGTTATTTAAAAAGTGAATTTGCTTGTCAACGCGCCAAGTGATTGTAGGGTCCCAGTGGTGCCTTCTGTGACAGTGAGGAGAGGCAGGCAGCTTTAGTCTGAGGAAGAGTGAGGTTGACAATGGAATAGAGAGAGTGGGAAAGAGAGAGACTGAATGTGTGTTTGTGTGTCTGTTTGTGAGGATCATGAGAGGTGGTCAGTACCTCATCACTAATATAAACAATGCCTACCCGTCCAATACTTATATTTAAAACAGTATTTGTATACGTCAACCAATTCTTGACGTATTTGCAGGCTGTAAAGGATTTCCTTGAGCTCTCTAATGTATTCATGAGTGCAAATTCGTGTTTTGCTTGGGTGGCCAGGAGCTGCGAGCTGGCACTAAGAGCCTCTCATCGTCTTGCGAGATGCTCAACATCTTCACTCCTACAATCATGTCTCAGGCGACAACGTGAAAGACGGCAACTTCTCTCCCACAGAACCTCGGTTGCATATTCAATATTCGTGGCGGTATTGGCTGGATATTTCTTAATGTTTACGTGCAATGAGACTATACACTTTTAGTGTATAGTATATATACACTTTTAGTGTATATATACCCCCCTCTGGTCCTCAGACTACGAGTGTTTTTTGGACTGAGAAATATGATTGGATGCGAGTTTGAGTAGGCCGTTGAGTGAGGACCCTGCGTTTTGAAAAAAAATGTGGCCACTACAAGCACAGCTAGGCATATGGATCCCCACAAGCACAGCTAGACATATGGATTCCCGCTAGCACAGCTAGACATATGGATTCCCACTAGTACAGCTAGGCATATGAAGCCTCACAAGCACAGCTAGGCAAATGGATCCCCACTAGCACAGCTAGGCATGTGGATCCCCACAAGCACAGCTAAGCATATGGATCCCCATAAGCACAGCTAAGCATATGGATCCCCACAAGCACAGCTATGTATATGGATCCCCACAAACAGAGCTAAGCCTGTGAAATATCGCAGGAGACTTGTACCAGCTTGTTTGGAAGCCGACAACTTGGTAGAGAATCATAACAGCAGCAACAGAAGCAAATTGGCTTATAGTATCAGGTACGATGAAAAAAATTTTGCACAACATATCTTGATTCCAACAACGTTCCACTCAGAGCTGAGCTGAGCCACATTCCCGCTTGTGTTAACACTATTTTACATCAACCCAGGTTAGCCTGGTGACGATACAGAGACTTACAGCAGAGCAAGCCTTCATTAGATATCGTTTCGCTCGAAGATAAGCGGATCGTTACCCAAATAAATATATAATAAGCTGTAGTTTCTCTTTAAAACCCTTGCGACGATGCCGTACTTTCACTCGCCACACCCCACAAGGAAGGTTCCTTGATGTTGGTGAGGGGCTCTTGATTTAGGGAATTGGATCTGTGCTCCAGTTTCCCGAATTAAGCCTGAATGCCTTCCACATCCCCCCCCCAGGCGCTGTATAATCCTCCGGGTTTAGCGCTTCCCCTTGATTATAATAATAATTTCACTCGTCACCGCGGTGTTAACACCTTGTCCACCAAGTGTCCCTTGATAACACACATACACTAAGTGTCCCTTGATAACACACATACACTAAGTGTCCCTTGATAACACACATACACTAAGTGTCCCTTGATAACACACTAAGTGTCCCTTCATAACACACATACACTAAGTGTCCCTTGATAACACACATACACTAAGTGTCCCTTGATAACACACATACACTAAGTGTCCCTTGATAACACACATACACTAAGTGTCCCTTGATAACACACATACACTAAGTGTTCCTTGATAACACACATACACTAAGTGTTCCTTGATAACACCAGCATATATACCCCCTCCGAAACCCGGGGGTAAGCACAGAAATTTTGGGCCCCCCCAAAGAATACTAGGAAAAGGGAATCCCCAAAACAGAGTAAGTTAAATATAGGAGTTTTAAGCTTTTGAAGCCGACAATTGGTGAGAAATAAAGGCAAAGAAGAAATTGGTTTTAATTAAAAAAAATTTGCAAAAACTTGTTAAAAGTTTAGGAGTGGGAAAATTTTTGTTAAAATTTTAAAAAGTGTGAAAAGGAAAAAGGATTAGAATGTCCCAAGAAAAGGGGTTTTAAAATTAAGTTTTTTAAAAAAAAAGGGACGGGGTTTTTTTAAAAAACCCCAAAAAAGGTTTTTAATGGGGGGGGTTTTTTAGGAAGGTTGGAAAAATTTTTTTTAAAGTTTCCCCCCCCAGGGTGAAACCCTTTTTCGTTTTTTAAAAATACCACTTCGAGGGGAAAACCTTGTAAATTTCCCCTGAAACAAATAAAAGGCCCAAAAAACCAAAAATTTTTTTGGATAAAATAACCCCTTTAAAAATTAAAAGTGCCCCTTTTAAAAATAAAAGGTTTAAAATAACAAATTTTTGAAACACAATCACAAACCCCTTTAAAAAAAAAATTTTTAAAACCCTTAAGTCCCCCTTTTATAAAATACAAAGTTTGAAAAAAAAAATAAGGTTGATAAAAAACAAAGTTCCCAAAAATTTTGTTTTTTTAAACAAAAAATGGTTTTGAAAAACCCTAAAATTTAAAAAAATAAGGGCCCCTAAAACCAATAAAAAGGCCCCTTGAAAAACATAAAGGTCCCGTAAAAAAAACATAAGGTTTTAAACCCCCAAAAAATTTAAACCCGGTTTTGAAAAATTTGAAAATTTTAAAAAAGATTTTTGACAGGAATTTGTTTAAATTTAAATTTGGGTGAGAAAAAAATGCCCCCTGAGAGGGGGTTTAAGTTTTAATACACAAGGGGTTTAAAACCCTTTGACAAGGGCCCCCTAAAAATTCAGGGGGGTAACAGGGGAAAAAATGGGGGGTTTTCAGAAGGAAGAAGACGGGGGAAAAATTTTGGGACAGGTAGGGTGAAAAAATTTATCAGATTTAAAGATTTAAAAGGAAGTAAACGGAATGAGTGACGTGAAGTTGCTTTTAATTTTTAAAAATTAGTTTTTAATATGTCATTAATTTTAAAAAAATTTTTTAATTAAAAAAATTATATATTTAAATTTAAAATTTTTTTTTTTGAGTTGCCCAAATTTGAAGGAGACAAAAGGCTTTTTTGTTATCCAGAAAATTGATTTTTAAAAAAATTTTTGAAACGTTTAAAGCTAAAAGGTTAGGTGGGGGAAAGGGGGAAAAAAAAACCAAAAAGGGGGGTTTGGTATAAGAGGGAGGGGGGGGGAAGGGTTAAGGGGGAGGGGTTTTGGGGGGGGGGTTTAAAGCAGGTGCCCGGTGGGGGGGGAGAAAATTTTAAAAAACTGGGATGGTGGGAAAAAAAAGGTTGGGCCCGGGAACGGGGAGGGGGAATTTGGATCCCCCCCGGGATCTGGGAGGATTTTTTAAAAGGGTAGTTTGGGGAGGAAATGGAAAAAAAGGATTTTTTTGGAATTTAAAATGGGGGGAAAATGGGGGGAAAAAAAAATTTTAAATTTTTAATTTAATTTATAAAAAATTAAGGGAATTATAAAATTTTAATTTAAAAATAAAAATTAAAATTTTTAAAAAAATTTTAAATTAATAATTATAAATTTTAATGGGGGAAAGGGAAAATAAATTTTTAAATTTATAAATTTTTTTAAAAAAATTAATAATTTTATAATTAAAATTAAAATTTATAAAAAAATTTTAATAATTTATAAATAAATCTAATTTTTTTAAAAAAATTTTTAAAAAATAAAAAATTTAAAAAATATAATAATTTATAAAAAAGGGGATTTTTTAAAATTTTTTTTAAATTAAAAATTTAAAAAATTTAAAAAATTTCCCCCAATTAATAAAATTTATAAATTTTAATTTTAATAAAAAAAAAAATTTTTTAAATTAATAATTTTTTAAAAATTTTTTTAAAATTTTTTTAAATAAAAAAATTAATAAATTTTAAATAATTAATAAAAAATTTAAAAAAAATTTTTAAATTTTAAATTAAATAATTTTTAAAAATTTTAATTTTAAAATAAAATTGTAAAATTTAATTAAAAAATTTATAAATTGAATTAATAATTTAAAAATTTAATTAAAATTTAAAAATTTTAAATTAATAAAATTTTTTTAAAAAATTAAAAAAAAAAAATTTTTTAATTAAATTATTTTTAATTAATTTAATTATAATTAATTTTTTTAAAATTTATAAAAAAAATTATAATTATAAATTTTTTTTTAAAAATAATTTATAAATTTAAAATAATTTTTTTCCCCAATTAATTTAAAATTTTTTAAAAAATTTAATAATTTTTAAAATTTTTAATTAATAATTATAAATTTAATTAATAATTTAAAATTTAATTATAAAATTTATATTTTAAATTTAAAAAAATTTTTTTTTAAAAATTTAATTTAAATTTATAAATTTTAATGGTTTAATAAATTAAAATTTTAATTAAAAAAAAAATAATTAATAATTTTTTTAAAAAATTAAAAAAAATTTTTTTAAAATTAATAATTTTTAAATTTTGGGGATTAATTTTAATTAAAAAAAAATTTTTTTTAAAAAAATTTTTTAAATTAATAATTTATAAATTAATTAAAAAATTTTTAATTTTAAATTTTAAAAAAAATTTTTTTTAATAAATAATTTATAAAATTTTAATTAAATAATTATAAAATAAATTTAGGATAATGTTATAATTTTTTTTGGGGGGATTTTAATTTTAAAATAAATTAATAATTATAAAAAAAATTAATAATTTATAATTTTAATTAATAATTTATAAATTTAATTAAAAATTTAAAAAAATTAATAATTTTTATAAAAAATTAAAATAATTTTAAAAAATTAAATTAATAAAATTTAAATTTTAAATTAAAATTTTTTAATTAATTTGGCTAAGGGAATTTAAAAAAATTTTAATTTTAATAATTTTTAAAAAAGTTAATTTTTAAAAAATTTTAAAAATTTTTAATTTTTAAAAAAATTTATAAATTCCCAATTAATGTTTTAAATTTTCCCATACATTAATTTATGCAGGGGCCCCCAATTTGGGGAGGAAATGTGTTCATTCCCGGGATTGGGGGGTAATGTGAAAACCTGAGGGGAAAAAAAATTCAAAACACGCCTAGGAGGGCTGGGAGAAGGGAAAATTTAAAAAAAAATTGGGATGGCGGGAGATAAAAAATAAAAACAGTCCTGGAGGGCTAAAGAATAAAATAACAAACAAGCCCCAGGATTGGGGGAAATTGGAAAAAAAAATTTTAGGTTGGGAGAAGGGAAATTTTAAAAAACGTCCCTTTTGGGGGGGGAAGGGAAAAATCCCAGGGCCGGATGGTGGGAGAATGGAAAAAACCACGTGAGGAGGCTGGGAGAAGGGAAAAACCCCCGGGGTGGGGGGGGAAAATCCAAAAAAAACCCGGGATGGCGGGGGAAAGGAAAAAAAGTAAAAGGCAAGTACCAAAAGCGGGGAGGGGGGAGAATAACTTTTCCCCCAAAGGGGGGGGAAGGAAAAAAAAACCCTAATGGAGGGGGGAGAATAAAATAACACGTTTGGATGGCTGGGGAATTGAAAAAAAAAAAGGGGGGGGAAAGGAAAAATACATAGGATGGCTGGGGGAGGAAATAAAAACAGTACCTAGGATGGCAGAAGGAAAAAAAATTGGGTTAAAAAAAAAAGTCCTGGAGGGGGAAAGGGAAAACAAAAGTAAGGTGGGGGGAATGAAAAAACCCCGCCTAGGATGGCTGGGAGAATGGAACATACACACAGTACCTAGGATGGCTGGGGGAATGGAACATACACACAGTACCTGGTTGGGGGAGAAAAAACACACGTCCCAGGATGGCTGGGAAAATAACAAAACATCCCAGGATGGTGGGAGAATGGAACAACAAAACCAGGATGGCGGGGGAATGTATATATATATATATATATATATATATATATATATATATATATATATATATATATATATATAACTGTGATCTTACGTGTAAATATCAAGGTTGACGCGAAACGCATAAGATGTTTCGCCCACCAGGGGCTTAATCAGTGCTATTTTGGGCGTAATGTTTTGCCCTCGTAGAGCTATATAAATGCCGTAGTTAGCGACGGTTCCACAATCACTTGCTATGATGAGGAGAAACGATGCAAATAATTTTCTTGATTATTACGTCGTTTCATCCAGTTAGTGAACTGGGCGAAACGTTGCAGTAATAAAAAGATTTTTTCGCTTAACATGTATCCCCCCCCCCAATAAATGTACCTAAATAACAAAAAGGCACAATACCGTGACTGGAACAATACACAAATAACCCGCACATAGAAGAGAGAAGCTTACGACGACGTTTCGGTCGTCGTAAGCTTCTCTCTTCTATGTGCGGGTTATATGCGAAATGTACCTAAGGTTCTACACACATTAATAAAGTTCAACATATTATTTACCTGGATTGTAATAAGGTCGCCCCTTATGGAAGGTTCCTTGATGTTGGTGAGGGGCTCTTGATTTAGGGAATTGGATCTGTGCTCCAGTTCCCCGAATTAAGCCTGAATGCCTTCCACATCCCCCCCTCCCCTGGGCGCTGTATAATCCTACGGGTTTAGCGCTTCCCCCTTGATTATAATAATGTAATAAGGTCGATAAGGACGGAGAATCGAGCCTCCACCAGGCCTTGAAGGATCCTCACGGGTTTAGTGCTTCACGGGATCACAGAGTGGTGTGGTTCAGTGTGTAGCAGCGAGTGAACGCTTTTAAAACTGCAGAGGTTAAAAGTTAGGGATGAAAATAAAGGAGAACGATGGGAAAAAAACAGAGAGGAGAGTGGAGAGAACAGCAGATAAAGAGATGAGAGAGAGAGAGAGATGCAGATAAGAAAGAGATAAAAGAAGTTAATTATTGCATATTATTATTATTATTTTTTGTTATTTGTATTTTTTATAAACAAATAATAATAATAATAATAATAATAATAATAATAATAATAATAATAATAACCTTTGTTCATAGGAAATTCAACAGAAACATTTGAAAATCTAATTAATAACACAAAAACCAGTCAATTTGACTGATAACACAAAAACCAGTCAATTTGACTGATAACACAAAAACTAGTCAATTTGACTGATAACACAAAAACTAGTCAATTTGACTGATAACACAAAAACCAGTCAATTTGACTGACAACACAAAAACCAGTCAATTTGACTGATAGCCCAAAAACCAGTCAATTTGACTGATGGCACAAATACCAGTCAGTCCTAAATAGATCTCATTTATAAAAAAAATCTAAGAGAATCTGGCCACAAGACCAGAGCGGACATTCGTTGATCTTGGTAAGGAATGGGAGATGAATTTGATAGATGCTGGCGGTCAGAAAAGGCGACCACTGGAGCTGACGGGAGATAGATGGTGCTCGTGCAGCCATCTGAAGAATTGTTGCAGCATTCCTGAGGATAAGATAGCAGTTGCCTGAGATGGGTTGACAGGGCTTTACAAAGGGCAGCTAGAACCTGAGATGGGTTGACAGGGGTTTACAAAGGGCAGCTAGAACCTGAGATGGGTTGACAGGGGTTTACAAAGGGCAGCTAGAACCTGAGATGGGTTGACAGGGGTTTACAAAGGGCAGCTAGAACTTGAGATGGGTTGACAGGGCTTTACAAAGGGCAGCTAGTACCTGAGATGGGTTGACAGGGCTTTACAAAGGGCAGCTAGAACCTGAGATGGGTTGACAGGGCTTTACAAAGGGCAGCTAGAACCTGAGATGGGTTGACAGGGCTTTACAAAGGGCAGCTAGAACCTGAGATGGGTTGACAGGGCTTTACAAAGGGCAGC
>NC_091370.1:13300549-13333049 GCF_038502225.1 Cherax quadricarinatus
GCGACGCTGGATGCTGCTGCACACCCTGGGTGCTGCTGCACACGCTGGATGCTGCTGCACACACTGGATGCTGCTGCACACCCTGGGTGCTGCTGCACACCCTGGGTGCTGCTGCACACGCTGGATGCTGCTGCACACCCTGGGTGCTGCTGCACACGCTGGTCGCTGCTTCACACGCTGGATGCTGCTGCACCAGCCCGGTCTGCGCACCCGGGTGCTGCTGCAACCCCTGGGCTGCTGCACACCTGGTGCCGCTGTCACATCTCCGGATGCCGTGACACCGGCCGCTGCACCCCTGGATGTGTCACACCAGATGCTGCTGCACACCCTGGGTTTTGTTGCACACCTGTGCTGCTGACACCCATGCGTGCACAGCCGGGTGCTGTGCACACCTGGGTGCTGCTGACCCCGGGGCTGCTGCACACCCGGGTGCCGTGCTAATCCCCCGGGGCTGCAGTGCCGGCGCTGCTGACACGCTGATGCTGTGACCCCTGGGGGGCACAGCTGGTGCTGCTGCACGCCTGGGTGCTCCCTACACCTGGCTCCTGCACACGCTGGATGCTGCTGCACGCTCTGCCGCGCACCGGGATGCTGCACGTCCTCGATGCTGTTGAACACCCTTGGCGCTGCTGCACACCCTGGGTGCTGCTGCGCACCCTTTGTCCCCAACTCTGATGCTGCTGCACCCAGGGTGCCGCTGCACCTGGCCCCGTTGCACACTCGGTGCTTCACACCCCGGTGCTGCTGCACACCCTGGATGATGATGCACTCCCTGGGTGCTGCTGCACACCTTGGGTGCTGCTACACACCCTGGGTGCTGCTGCACACCCTGGGTGCTGCTGCACACCCTGTATGATGATGCACACCCAGGGTGCTGCTGCACACCTTGGGTGCCGCTGCACGCCCTGGATGCTACTGCACACCCTGGGTGCTGCTGCACACAGTGGGTGCTGCTGCACACCTTGGGTGCTGCTGCACGTCCTGGACGCTGCTGCACACGCTGGATGCTGCTACACACTCTGGGTGCTGCTGCACACCCTGGGTGCTGCTGCACACCCTGGGTGCTGCTGCACCCCCGAGTGCGCTCACTTCTGTGTGCTGCACCACGCTGGATCTGCTGCACACCTGGACGCTGCCCCCCTGCTGCTGCACCTTCCCCGCTGCACACCCCATGCCGCCGACCTGCTGCTGACCCCTGGGTGCCGCACTGGTGCCTGCGCTGCGCCCCCGGCTGCTGACACCCTGGTGCTGCTGCAATCTGCTGCTGCACACCCTAAATGCTGCTGCACACCCTGGTTGCTGCTGCACTACTGGTGCCGCTGGATGCTGCTGCCCTAGCGCTGCACCCGTGCGCGCCACGGTGTGCACATGCCTTGTGCCTACACTCAGTCGCTGCTCACCCGGTCATCATCCTGCTGGGTGCTGTCAACACTGGATGCTGCTGCACAATCTTGGTGCTGCTACACCTGCAGCCGCTTTTCTCCTGCGCACAGCACACCCCCATCAAGGGGTGCTGCTGCACAATGAAAACGCGACCGTGGACAGTCACACGCCGGGTGCGGTGCAAACACATGGTACGTGCAGAATCGCAGCCGGGTTCGGAACCTGTTGCCCACACCTTGGATGCTATTGCAAACCCTGGATGCTGCTGCTCACCCTGGAAGCTGTTGCACCTGGGTCCGCTACACTCGATGAGTGCGCAGCTGGCTGCTGCAACCTCGATCTGCTGCACACCCGGATGCCACAGCCATCTCGCTGCACACCGGCTGCTGACACTCTGTGCTGCTGACACCCAGGTATCTTCAACCCTGATGCTGCTACACAGGGGGCTGCATACGCTGGATGCCGTAAACACTGGATGCGTTCATCACCCCATGCCGCACACCCCTTGGCTGCACACTGGATTCATCACCTATCTGACTCCAAGCCTCATTCTTCCTACTTCTGGCGTCACATCCTGGGTGCTGATATCCAAAGCACTGCACATCCTGTGCGCTTCCCACGCTGGATGCGTGACCCGATGCTGAACCTGGGTCTTCTCATACCGATGCGCTGCAACCGGTGCTGCACACCCAGGCTCCTACTTCTGGGTCTTTGCACACCGAATGCTGCTGCACCATGTTGTGGACGAGCGTGTGCGACTTGGTGCTGGAACGTCTTGTCGCTGCTACCGGGTTCTCACACTGTTGCTCCTTCACATCCTGGGGCGTGCACACTAATCGCTTACGCCTGGTGCTGTTGACACGTGGTGCTGGGGCATCCCTGGTGTCTGCACGTCCGGATGCTGCTGCACGTCCTGGATGCTGCTGCACACCCTATATGCTGCTGCACACCCGGTTTCCAACATAGTGCTGCTACCGCTTATGCTGCGAACCAAGCATGCCTCTGGATCTGCTGCCCCGCTGGGTCACTGCCACCCTGAAGCCGCTGCACTCCCGGGCCCCGTTGCACACCCTGTGGCTGCTGACACACACACACACACACACACACACACACACACACACACACACACACATATATATATATATATATATATATATATATATATATATATATATATATATATATATATATAGATATATACATGTATTCCCTGCTAGACCAGGGAAGGATAGATAGATAGAGACGTCCGTAAAGAGAAGAGGCATACATATCACTACACATTTCCTCACAATTTCAACACTTTGAGCCAGTAAACTGCAATTCTCGACTCTCACTCCTAATGCATTAGACTATCCATTTAGACCATCCATTTACCTTCCCTAGACTTCTGGACAGAATTAATTAGTGTAGGCAAAATTATCTCTAAGAGTTACTGCAAATTACATTAATACCTCGTAACAGCTATGACGTAAGGAAATGAAGAATCGTACAATTTATAAACACCTAAAAAATAAAAAGTGTACAGTCTGTAAACACCTTAAAAATAAGAAATGTACAGTATATGAACACCTAAAGAATAAGTTTCTGGCTGGAACAATTTACCAAAAGAAATAATGGTAGAATTACAGACAAAATTTTTATGGTAATGGACGCAGATGCAGTTAATGCGACATTTTGGTGTGGTAACGTTTCGTTCTCCAGGAGCTTTGTCAAGTCATTACTGTTTGACAAAGTTCCTGGGGAGCGAAACGTTGCCACATTAAAATGTCACATTAGTTGTATCTGTGACCATTTACCTAACAGTTTATCAGGAGAGTTTTGCCACAATTTTGGGCTCGACCCTAAGCTGTTGTCGAGATCTGATAATGGTCCAAGACAGAGCGAAACGTGGATATAATGTTCCACTCCTAAGTGGGAGTTTTGGGTGAATTCATAAACCACTTATTCACGAACAAATTCAAAATTTAAGGACATTACTATTCCAGTGAAGTCAAAATGTTATTGATGGTGTTTCGTAGAACTGAAATGCAATTTTTGAAAGTAACAAATTGCCTCCAAAACGCTTCTAAAATTTGGATAAGTCGAATTAAACTATGGATCGAATCCCCGTCCATTCTTCTCTTCATTCATAAATCCTCTATTTATAGCAACCAGACTTGTCAGTGAGAGGACGGAGGGTCAAGTCTTTACTGGGTTTTCTGAATGACCTACGCGACCACATGATACAAGATTAAAACCTGTTCTGCATCAGCTTACTTCAAAGCTCACCACTATTTAAAATATACAACTACTTCCTCCCGTCCCTCTTGTCCCCCTGTCATCACCTATGACAACATGGGACAAGAGCTAGTCAATAATATTTAATATATATATATATATGTCGTGCCGAATAGGCAGAACTTGCGATCTTGGCTTAATTAAATAGCAACGCTCATCTTGCCATATAGGACAAGCGAAAATTTGTGTATGCAATAATTTCGCCAAAATCATTCTAAACCCAACGAAAAAATATATTTCATTGTGTTTGTTTAGTATTAAATTGAAGGCAAATTACTAGAGTCAATTATAGCTGAGATTATAAGAAGCCATCTCGATAAGCATAGCTTGATTAATGATACTCAGCATGGATTCACAAGAGGCCGGTCTTGTCTAACTAATTTATTAACTTTCTTCAGTAAAGCTTTTGAGGCTGTTGACCACAATAAAGAATTTGATATTATTTACTTAGATTTTAGTAAGGCTTTTGATAGAGTTCCGCACCATAGACTGTTAAAGAAAGTGGCAGCTCATGGCATTGGGGGAAAAGTGCTCTGGTGGATCGAGTCATGGCTCACTGACAGGAAGCAGAGAGTGTCCATAAATGGGGTTAAATCCGAGTGGGGGTCTGTAACAAGTGGCGTTCCACAGGGATCAGTCTTGGGCCCGTTGTTGTTTATAATATATATCAATGATCTTGATGAGGGAATTACTAGTGATATGTGCAAATTCGCCAATGACACAAAGATAGGTAGGATAATTGATTCAAACGTAGATGTTATGGAACTTCAGGAGGATTTAAACAAACTCTATTCTTGGTCAGAAAAGTGGCAGATGCAGTTCAATGTAGATAAATGCAAGGTTCTGAAGCTTGGGAGTGCCCATAACCCTAGTACTTATAAGTTAAATGATGTAGAACTTAGCCATACAGATTGCGAAAAGGACTTGGGGGTTAAACCAAGACAGCAATGCCTAAGCGTACGTAATAAGGCAAATAGATTACTGGGATTTATATCAAGAAGTGTAAGCAACAGAAGTCCAGAGGTCATACTGCAGCTTTATACATCATTAGTAAGGCCTCACCTAGATTATGCAGCTCAGTTCTGGTCTCCGTATTACAAAATGGACATAAATTCGTTAGAAAACATTCAGCGTAGGATGACTAAATTAATACATAGCATTAGAAATCTTCCTTATGAAGAAAGATTGAAGACTCTTAAGTTACATTCACTTGTTAGACGAAGAATGAGGGGAGACCTGATCGAAGTGTATAAGTGGAAGATAGGTATTAATAAAGGGGATATTAATAAGGTCTTGAGGATGTCTCTCCAAGAGAGAACCCGCAGTAATGGATTTAAATTAGATAAGTTTAGATTTAGAAAGGGCATAGGAAAGTATTGGTTTGGAAATAGGGTAGTTGATGAGTGGAACAGTCTACCTAGTTGGGTTATTGAGGCTGGGACTTTGGATAGTTTCAAATCTAGGTTGGATAAGTACATGAGTGGGAGGGGTTGGATTTGAGCGGGACTTTCACATCAGAGCTTATTTCTTGGGTGGCATTGAAAATTGGGTTGGGCAAATGTATTGTTAGTGGGATGAATTGTAAAGGACCTGCCTAGTATGGGCCATCAGGCCTCCTGCAGTGTTCCTCCTTTCTTATGTTCTTAAAATATATTTAGTAGGATTAGGCTAAAATAAATTGCGCGTGTTAGAATAAGGTTAGGTAAGTTTTCTAAGATTCTTTTGGTGCAAAATTAAAATTTTTTACATTAACATCAATTAAAACAATATATCTTTAAACGTATAAGAGAAATTTTTAGAAAGGACTTAATTTTAAATGAGTTCTTGCTAACTGACCAGTTTTACATATTCGGCACGACATATATATATATATGTGTGTGTGTGTGTGTGTGTGTGTGTGTGTGTGGATATCAGAAGGATATATGAAGGGATATCAGACTTTTTTTCCATTATTTAGATAAAACGTCATTTAACTCATTATCTTACGTTATTGCTGTTATTAATACTAATAAAATATTCCTTCAATGAAGGTGCAATCTATGTTGCATGTCTTCTTGTCACTGAGAGCTTGATTTAAAAATGTTCCTTGGAAACATTAGCACCATTGCAATGTAGCCTTGATGATGGTGAAAGACCTGAAATCAAGGTCTGGGATGCACCCGTTCCTTCCTGGGTTCAAACCTGAATACCTGCCATTCCCCAGTGGCTGTGACAGGACATATACACAGAGAGGTGTATTTCTCTAAACGTGTACAGAGTTTAATCCCTGTTTTAGAGATAAAAGTATTTTTGACTAGTGAAGGAAAGGTTACATGCATACATAAGGGGGATTGCCAATAGACCCCTGACTGTCTTCAAGAGGAAGCTGGACAGGCACCTAAAGTCAGTACCTGACCAGCCCGGCTGTGGTTCGTACGTCGGTTTCCGTGCGGCCAGCAGTGGCAGCCTGGTTGATCAGGCCCTGATCCGCCGCGAGGCCTGATCATGGACCGAGACGCGGGGGTGTTGATCCCCCAGAACACCCTCCAGGTATACTCCACGTATCGGTAATACCTCGAAATGTCCGAAATTCTCTGCATATTACCTGGAGACCTGGAGAGAGTTCCGGGGGTCAACGCCCCCTCGGCCCGGTCTGTGACCAGGCCTCCTTAGGTCAGTGTCCCAGGATGCGACCCACACCAGTCGACTAACACCCAGGTACCCATTTTACTGATGGGGAACATAGACAACAGGTGGAAAGAAACACGTCCAATGTTTCTACTCTGGCTGGGAATCGAACCCAGGCCCTCACCGTGTGAAGCGAGAGCGTTAACCACCAGGCCACCAGAGCTTTCTAAATGCACACCTAAATGTCATTTGTACAAACATTGTATCATGCTGAGACGAAGTATCTTAGCTTATCTTATCTAGTATACTTCAGAGGTTTTAAACCTCATTAACCTCTCATTCTCCCTATGTGGGGTATACCCCCTACGAGATTAGCGGTTCCCTTCCATGAATATAGTAACGGAGGGGACAGATTTTAGGCCACACTGTGTATACACACACTCGTTGCTCATAAAACTTGTCAGCTTCGCTATTTTTGCCAGTTTTAAAGCCATTTCGGATATTTATTGTCCATAAGAACAGCTACCAGAAAAACATTTTTTTTCGTAATAACCCAGGTGGAATTTTATATATGATGTGTGTGTGTGTGTGATTTATGTTTGTCTTTCTGTCTTTATGTTTGTTTATTGTGTGTTTTATGTATGTTTTCGTGTGTGCTTTTATGTGTGTTTGTGTGAGTTTATGTAAGTGTTTTGTGAGTGTCTTTATGTATGCGTATGTTCGTTTATATGTACTTGTTTGTGAGTGCATAAATGTATGCGCTTGTGTTTGGATTTATGTATATATATTATATATATATATATATATATATATATATATATATATATATATATATATATATATATATATATATATATATATATATTAGGTATGTGTGTAAGCACATGAAGGCGCTCAGGATTTATTCACTATTTTCACTGTGATATTTTTTTCATGATTAGCATTGTGTATAATGTATGCTGTGACCTTATCCACTTCACCTTTCCAGCCAGGTAAAAGCCTTGTCATCTTCACTCCTCCTTATCCTTTACTTCAGAGGGTCAGCCTTGTGGCTAGCATTTAAACTTTATTAAATTTACTGTAAGTGTAGTAAAGGCTTCTTATCAATCCTACTTGCTTCTTACCAACCATCACCGTTTTATTGTCCCTCTAATTGTTCTAATTACTTTAGCATGGGAGTAATGTTTTGTTTGGTGTTGGGCATATTAAATTTTAGTGCTAGATATTAGTTACATTTATTGTTGTTATTATTGCTGCTACGTTGAGTCTAACTAATGAAGAAGATTTATTATATTTGTTATTATTTTAGACTCTGATGCACCTACAGTAAGATGTACATGTACACGGGGTTGTACATGTACACGGGGTTGTACATGTACACGGGGTTGTACATGTACACAGGGTTGTACATGTTCACGGGGTTGTACATGTTCACAGGGTTGTACATGTTCACGGGGTTGTACATGTTCACGGGGTTGTACATGTTCACGGGGTTGTACATGTTCACGGGGTTGTACATGTTCACGGGGTTGTACATGTTCACGGGGTTGTACATGTTCACGGGGTTGTACATGTACACAGGGTTGTACATGTACACAGGGTTGTACATGTTCACGGGGTTGTACATGTTCACGGGGTTGTACATGTTCACAGGGTTGTACATGTACACAGGGTTGTACATGTACACAGGGTTGTACATGTTCACGGGGTTGTACATGTTCACGGGGTTGTACATGTTCACGGGGTTGTACATGTTCACGGGGTTGTACATGTTCACGGGGTTGTACATGTACACAGGGTTGTACATGTACACAGGGTTGTACATGTTCACGGGGTTGTACATGTTCACGGGGTTGTACATGTTCACGGGGTTGTACATGTACACAGGGTTGTACATGTACACAGGGTTATACATGTACACAGGGTTGTACATGTTCACAGGGTTGTACATGTTCACAGGGTTGTACATGTTCACAGGGTTGTACATGTTCACAGGGTTGTACATGTTCACAGGGTTGTACATGTTCACAGGGTTGTACATGTTCACAGGGTTGTACATGTACACAGGGTTGTACATGTTCACGGGGTTGTACATGTTCACGGGGTTGTACATGTTCACAGGGTTGTACATGTTCACAGGGTTGTACATGTTCACAGGGTTGTACATGTTCGCAGGGTTGTACATGTTCACAGGGATGTACATGTTCACAGGGTTGTACATGTACACAGGGTTGTACATGTTCACAGGGTTGTACATGTTCACAGGGATGTACATGTTCACAGGGTTGTACATGTTCACAGGGTTGTACATGTTCACAGGGATGTACATGTTCACAGGGTTGTACATGTACACAGGGTTGTACATGTTCACAGGGTTGTACATGTACACAGGGTTGTACATGTACACAGGGTTGTACATGTACACAGGGTTGTACATGTACACAGGGTTGTACATGTTCACGGGGTTGTACATGTTCACGGGGTTGTACATGTTCACAGGGTTGTACATGTTCACAGGGTTGTACATGTTCACAGGGTTGTACATGTTCGCAGGGTTGTACATGTTCACAGGGATGTACATGTTCACAGGGTTGTACATGTACACAGGGTTGTACATGTTCACGGGGTTGTACATGTTCACGGGGTTGTACATGTTCACGGGGTTGTACATGTACACAGGGTTGTACATGTACACAGGGTTGTACATGTTCACAGGGTTGTACATGTTCACAGGGTTGTACATGTTCACGGGGTTGTACATGTTCACGGGGTTGTACATGTTCACAGGGTTGTACATGTACACAGGGTTGTACATGTACACAGGGTTGTACATGTTCACAGGGTTGTACATGTTCACAGGGTTGTACATGTTCACGGGGTTGTACATGTTCACGGGGTTGTACATGTACACAGGATCGTACATGTACACAGACTTAAACGTACACAGGACAAGTGTACATCTAGCTTAATTATCTAAATCTAATTTGCCTCGCTGGAAAGACTTTGCTGTCAAAAGTAATTTTGAAGTCTTTCCATTTTGTGGAATTGACGGCAGAGGCGAAATTACTTTTTGAAGTTCATAAGAAACTTGTAATTAATATAGGCACTTGTGGCACTTCCGGAAGTGCCACTAAACCCCCCCTCCCCTTAAGCTACCTATCAGGAGGAGGGGGAGGAGGTGGGTGGTGCCTTGACGCTTGTCAAAGGTTTTTGGTCCAAGGAATTGAGGTTAAAATGTTCACTCATTCTCTTGAAAGCAAAGACAATTGCCTTCCTTGCCGCAGTTTTATGACCTCCTGTGGGTTTAGTGCTTCCTAGTGAATAATAGTAATAAACATGATAATGAGAAGAACAACTACAACAACGAGAACAAGAAGAAGAGGAACAAGAACAGGAAAACGACCGAGAAGAAAAGGAATATTGATGATGATGATATAATAATAATAATAATAATAATAACACTAACGCAACACAAGAAAAACCTCCCTAAATAAACACAGCAATAAACTGCCACCATAAATTACCACCACAAATTACCACCATAAAGAACCACCGTAAATGACCATCAGTGACCTCAATAAATCCCTAATTGTCTATACAGGCACAACACAGGAGGTAGCAAATTCACACGTTGTAAACCCTGCCATTATTTCCATTTTGTGTTGACTTTATGCCATATATATATATATATATATATATATATATATATATATATATATATATATATATATATATATATATATATATATATATATATATATATACACAAATTTGTGTAGGGCTGAGTTTCTCCTAATTTGTCAATTTTTATTCAGGAAATTTGGAGATTAATTTTCAAGTGATAACTTGTGAATGGTTCTCTCTTTCACTTAAAATTTCCACGGCACTACAGACTTGTGCCGCACTCTGCACTATGCCTTTCACATGCATTGAGGTACAGTACGGGGATACCTTTCTCGGTTAGGAATTTTTCTTGATCAATAGATGGTGATTATTTTACATGCGTGTGTGCCTTGATACTTGACATTGGTGACGTGATCTTGATATACAGAACTGTATTTACTCTCTCCTTCCTCTGATCGAACCTGTTTACTTCCCATTCCTCTTAACCTTACAGGTTAAGAGCTTCTCTTTGCATATGGCGATAACTTACACCCCAGTCAGTTAGCTCACACTTACGACTACTTAAGGTTATTTCCAGAGGTTCTGACAGGCTTCCACTTATTTAGTTCCACTTACACCTGAAGCCACTTCGGAGTTTATTTCTCGTGAGTGCTCCTCCACTTCCTGAAGCAGTAAGTTACACCTCAGCAATGCCGTGTCGTAAGAAGAAACAGCCTCCATCTTCTAGGATGTTTTCTAAGATGAAGAAAACTGGGAGTTCCTTTCCATATCTTTCTCCAGTTCATGTTAATTCTGGTAGCTTAGTGGCCTGCACACATGCGCATATACACATACACGCATGCACAGCTTTAAGAATAGGTATGAAAGACCTCGCGAAGTATGAGAGTGAACCCTTTAGTAGTTAATTAAAAGGTAGGTCCAGGAGCTTAGACAAAACCCCAACAACCAGAAATAAGTGAGTATACACACACGCGCACACACACACACACACACACACACACACACACACACACACACACACACACACAAACACACACACACAAACACACACACACACACACACACACACACACACACACACACACACACACACACACACACACACACACACACACACACACACACACAGGAAGTGTAACAATCTGGAGAGTGATGTTGTGGAGGCATGATCCATACATAGCTTTTAAGTTTAAGAAGAGATACGATAAAGCTCATGGAGCAGGGAGAGACAGTGGACCTAGTCTCGACCAGCGAAGAGGCGGTGCCAGGAGTCTTGAATTGTCCCTTGCAACCAACCACAAATAGGTGAGTACACACACACACACACAAACACACACACACCCTTCATGTAATCAACCCAGGTCGTCTGTTTAGACGACCTCAGTCTCTCATGTATAAATGACGTCAGGTGATTTACTCAATGGCGCTTCGTTATGTACTCTAATTGTGTCAGTGTTCGTCTCGTTGCTACACGGCTGGCGCCACTGTACCTTGGTACAACATTGTCGGTGACTCCTGTTGTATTGTAGTGTGATACTTGTCTGTTCTCTCTTGTAGTGTGATACTTGTCTATTATCTCTTGTAGTGTGATTCTTTTGTGTTATCTTGTAGTGTCATACTGCTGTGTTATCTGTTCCAGCGTGATAACTCCTGCAGGTCCTGGGTCACTGAATCCTCTGAAATTATCAGGCGTTGATGCAGTTACCTGTGTGTGTGTGTGTGTGTGTGTGTGTGTGTGTGTGTACTCACCTAATTGTGGTTGCAGAAGTCGAGACACAGCTCCTGGCCCCGCTGTGTGTGTGTGTGCTTCATAACAAAAAAAGAAGAATGGGGGAAAGGTTGTTAAGACATTTTAGCCAAGGCAGACAGATGACAAAGTTTTGATGGCTTACTCAGGAAGAAGTTAAGATTCTGGCGAAGCAATTTAGGTCTCGTCTGACACTTGTAAATGGTCTCGGGCTCACACGTCAGCCATTAAAAGGCCCAGAGAACAAACTTAAGTTTACAGAAAAGGGGATTGGGGAAGGGGTCTCCTACGGAGTGCACTGTTAGGTTAGGTTAGGTAAGGTTCGTCAGGAAACAGGACAAGTGTTTCCTGACGCGGGTCTTAGATGATGACCCCGTCGTTGGAGCTTTCGGTCATCAGACCGAGACCTTCCACTGGCTTACCGGTCCATTCCTTTAAATATTATGGTCATAGTTATAACCATTGTGCGAGGTCTCAGGACTGCAACGAGTCAATGTGTCATTACCTGAAGGGTGTTCAGGGGGTCAACGCTCCCGCCTCCAGGTCCATGACCAGGCCTGTCTCGAGCTATTTCACTTATTGCACGTTTCGACCACAAATTCAGCTCACTTATTGAACTTTTCTATCTTAAATTCAATTCTCTTGTTGAAAGTTTCTACCTCACATTCAGTACACTTACCGCACGTTTCGACCTCACATTCAGTACACTTACCGCACGTTTCAACCACACATTTAGTACCCCTACTGCATATTATTTTAAAGTTAGAATTGTGACCACTTTTTCTAGTCAAGTAATTGTATCCAGACCTGTTGTATTTTTGTGTTGTATTTTTTTGTGTTGTATTTTTGTGTTGTATTTTTGTGTTGTATTTTTGTGTTGTATTTTTGTGCTTAGAAATGTTATAGTGTTGTATAAATGTTAATTAGTTCGTAATATTTTTTTCAGGCTATATACACTGAGAGGTGTGTATGTGTCAGTGTATATATATTGAGACGTGTGTATATGCCAAAGTATATACACTGAGAGGTGTGTATATGTCAGTGTATATACACTGGGAGATGTGTATATGTCAAAGTAAATGCACTGGGAGGTATGCATACGTCAGTGTATATACTCTGGGAGATGTGTATATGTCAAAGTAAATACACTGGGAGGTATGCATACGTCAGTGTATATACACTGGGAGATGTGTATATGTCAAAGTAAATACACTGGGAGGTATGCATACGTCAGTGTATATACACTGGGAGATGTGTATATGTCAAAGTAAATACACTGGGAGGTATGCATACGTCAGTGTATATACACTGGGAGGTGTGTATCTCTCAGTGTATGAACATCATCTTCCCCTCAGCCAGGCACCTCCCACCTACACTTTGACTTACACTGTGTACTCACCTAGTTGTACTCACCTAGTTGAGCTTGCGGGGGTCGAGTCCAAGCTCCTGGCCCCGCCTCTTCACTGGTCGCTACTAGGTCACTCTCCCTGATCCGTGAGCTTTATCATACTTGTGTTAGTTACCATTTTGTCCTAGGCACATGTCGATTAGACACTAGGCCTGTTGTATATACGTACATGTGTTTGTGTGTATGTGAGTGTATGTGTGTGTGTGTGTGTGTGTGTGTGTGTGAGTGTATGTGTGTGTGTGTGTGTGTGTGTGTTTGTTTGTGTGTGTGTGTGTGTGTGTGTGTGTGTGTTTTCGTCTCCACTGTCAATTTCCAGTATCTTATTCACTTGGATGAAAAATTGTTGAACTCTGTACTACAGCAGTTGAGATACAGTCAAGGAAAATTATTATTTATAAATTCACTTGTGTATATTGAAGGAAAATACAGCCATTGACTAAGTTGTTATTTCACGTTTGAGCGTGTTTCAAATGTTTGTCTGTAGGTTGTGTGTTTATGTATCATATATGTGTTTTTTCTCGTGTATTTTTATTCCAGTTTTTGTCATGTTTACGCTTCATCAATTAATACATGTGAAGATCTATCCTGTTTGTTGATTCGCAAAAATGGTGGTGTTAACAGTAATGAAATTTTTATTAGTGTGTGTGTGTGTGTGTGTGTGTGTGTGTGTGTGTGTGTGTGTGTGTGTGTGTGTGTGTGTGTGCTTATTTGTGGTTGCAGGGGTCGGTTCATAATTCCCGGACCCACCTCTTCGCTGGGCGCTACTAGGTCCACTCTCCCACTGCTCCAAGAGCTTTATCGTACCTCTTCTTAAAGCTATGTATGGATCCTGCCTCCACTACACCACTTTCCAGATTGTTCCACTTCCTGACAACTCTATGACTGAAGAAATACTTCCTAACTCATCTTAGTTTTCAACTTCTAGTTGTGACCCCTTGTTGCTGTGTTCCATCTCTGAAGCATTATGTCTCTATCCACCTTGTCAATTCCTCTCAGTATTTTATATGTTGCTATCATGTTGTCCCTATCCCTCCTGTCCTCCAGTGTCGTCAGGATGGGTGTGTGTGGGGGGGGGCTCTTTATATTCCGAACTTCGTTACTTGGCCTAGCCAACGAGGCTTATTTTGCCAAACAAATCCAATATATTCATTTGTTCAGTGCAGCCACACCATCTGTTCATTTTGAGACGTAAATCGATCGGCCACACCATATGGTCACTCGAAGACGTATATAGATTAGAAAACCATATGCTTACTCTGGGACACTTATATCAGCTACACCGTGTGGTCACTGAGACACATATATCGATCAGCTACACCATGAGGTTACTGTGAGAGACGTAAGAGCGCCATAAAGTATCCATTGACGCACACACCCTGTGTTATGACAGTGAGGGTGACCACAGATGCTGGGTCGTCCCAAGCTTCATTAGCAGAGGAACTTCACCAGATGGAGGAGAGGATGGGGCTTGATCCAGTTAGTGGAGAGTGTGGGAGGACACCACCACGATAACCTGGTGGGGAGGGGAGAGAAGTGTGTTATCAGACACGGCGATAGCTCAGAGGAGATAAAGATGGTGGAGAGTGTGGGAAGAGACTACCACGATAACTCAGAGAAGTTGACTGAAGACACAGGAGTTGACTGAAGACTGACTGCCGGCTCTCGTTGTTGATGATCACAATTCGGGACCTCCATTAAAATAATATATATATATATATATATATATATATATATATATATATATATATATATATATAAATATATATAAACACTGATCTCTGGCTGAAGGAGACTTGAACCTACGAACTTTGGAACAAGGTACGCAGTGCTATATCATTCTCACCACACTGGACCAATACCTTGGCGTCCAGTTTGCGCTAGACGTTGACATCTAGCGCAAGCTGGACGCCAAGGTATCGGTCCAGTGTGGCGAGAATGGTATAGCACTGCGTACCTTGTTCCAAGGTTCGTAGGTTCGAGTCTTATTCAGCCAGAGATCAGTGTTTGTGTATATTTCACCTGCTCTTGCGAATTCCTTGCATATATATGTATGTATGTATGTATATATATATATATATATATATATATATATATATATATATATATATATATATATGTGTGCAAACAGTCGCAGACGTGCGATCTTAACTATGCAGGACAAGCCACGGAAGGGGGGGGGGAGGTGGAAATCTTTAGCTCAAGTACTTTCACACTTCTCAGTGCGTCATCAGGAGCTGTGCAATGTTGCAAAGGAGCAACCAAAGCAGGGAGAGAGGTCTCAGAGTAGTGTAGGTGTCACCGGCCACGGTTACCCTTAGACTGGGTTAGTGGTAAGTGCCAACCCTACCCTACCGTCATCCCCGTACTACCCATATGGGGTAGGAGGGTTTCTGAGATGTCAAGTATGAAATTATAAGATATAAAAAGTCAGCCCTAAGCTTCTTTTAATCGTTTGTAACAGATCATGTGGTTTGAGAAAATAAGTTTCTCATTAGATACTGTAGACATGGATAGCTGAGACCTCTCTCCCTGCTTTGGTTGGTCCCTTGCAACATTGCGCAGCTCCTGATGACGCATCGAGAAGTGTGAAAGTACTTGAGCTAAAGATTTCCACCCCCCCCCCCGGTGGCTTGTCCTGTATATATATATATATATATATATATATATATATATATATATATATATATATATATATATATATATATATATATAATGCCGCATTATTAGATAAAAGTATTTTAAGAGAACAACAGGAAGTTTAGTGAAGCAACTGCAACACACATAGATACGAGGCGGGGGCCAGGAGCTATGAATCGACCCCTGCAACCACACGTAGGTGAGTCCACTCCCCTGGTCTATCCTGACGTTCCCCACGCGGAATATTGTAGCGCCGTCGCTGTATATAAGACAAATAGCATAGTGTTTGCAGAGTTGCAGAAAGAGCAGTCATTGGTGTAGTGATGCAGCCAGACTCATCAGTATTCATCGAGTCGTCCCTTGCACTAGGGACCACCCTAACAGGTTATCATGCGGCCTCCGCTTTATTTGAAGTTGGCCTGAACACCATACACAAGTTTAGTGTATAATATATATATATATATATATATATATATATATATATATATATATATATATATATATATATATATATATATATATATATCACAACAATTCATAATAGAAATTTCATCGTGTCGAGGCCTTTCGCTTTGCCACCAATACTTCATCAGGAACCTCACAACACATTTAAATATCTAATTACCCTCCAGAAACGAAAAGCAATTGGTTGGCAAAGTTTTCTCGATCTCTCTGTGGTTCCACCTGAATGTCCCCTAAGAGTTTAGCTTTTCCCCCGTGGATAAAAGTGTCTGTGTTTTCACTATAGAAAAGATACGCTTTAAAGCAAGCTTTTAATCTGAGAACATTTCGCTCTGTGTAGATCTTCGTCAAGTTCCAGAACTTGATAAAGCTCTACACTTTATTTAGTCATGACTTTATCAAATCATGCGACTTAATAAATTTCTAGACAGAAACGTCGCCCCAATAATTTCTTTTTATTGCACATTTCCACCAGTCAGAGATGTTTTATATATTTCCTGCAACATTTCAAACTTTAGTTACATTACGTACATCAACAACTGAATTGATTTACAGTGACTGCATATATACTCAACATTACAACAGTGATTCCGATCAATGTGGACACTGCCACAGTGATTCCCATCAGTGTGGACACTACCACAGTGATTCCAATCAGTGTGGACACTACCACAGTGATTCCAATCAGTGTGGACACTGCCACAGTGATTCCAATCAGTGTGGACACTACCACAGTGATTCCGATCAGTGTGGACACTGCCACAGTGATTCCCATCAGTGTGGACACTGCCACAGTGATTCCCAGCAGTGTGAACACTACCACAGTGATTCCAATCAGTGTGGACACTACCACAGTGATTCCAATAAGTGTGGACACTGCCACAGTGATTCCAATCAGTGTGGACACTACCACAGTGATTCCGATCAGTGTGGACACTGCCACAGTGATTCCCATCAGTGTGGACACTACCACAGTGATTCCCATCAGTGTGGACACTACCACAGTGATTCCCATCAGTGTGGACACTGCCACAGTGATTCCCATCAGTGTGGACACTGCCACAGTGATTCCCATCAGTGTGGACACTACCACAGTGATTCCCATCAGTGTGGACACTACCACGGTGATCCCCATCAGTGTGGACACTGCCACAGTGATCCCCATCAGTGTGGACACTACCACAGTGATTCCCATCATTGTGGACACTACCACAGTGATTCCCATCAGTGTGGACACTACCACAGTGATTCCCATCAGTGTCGACACTACCACAGTGATTCCAATCAGTGTGGACACTACCACAGTGATTCCCAACAATGTGGACACTACCACAGCGATTCCAATCAGTGTGGACACTACCACAGTGATTCCAATCAGTGTGGACACTACCACAGTGATTCCAATCAGTGTGGACACTACCACAGTGATTCCTATCAGTGTGGACACTACCACAGTGATTCCCAACAGTGTGGACACTCCCACAGTGATTCCCAACAGTGTGGACACTACCACATTGATTCCCAACATTGTGGACACTGCCACAGTGATTCCAATCAGTTTGGACACTGAAACAGTGATTCTCATCAGTGTGGACACGTCCACAGTACTTCCAACAGTGTGGAAACTGCCACAGTCATTCCCAACAGTGTGGACACTGCCACAGTCATTCCCAACAGTTTGGACACTGACACAGTCATTCCCAACAGTGTAGACACTGTCACAATGATTCCCATCAGTGTGGACACTGCCACAGTGATTCCCAAAAGTGTGGACACTGCCACAGTGATTACCAACAATATGGACACTGCCACAGTGATTCCCAATAGTGTGGACACTGCAACAGTCGTTCCTTAAAGTGTGCACACTGCCACCGTGATTTCCAACAGTGTGGACACTACCCCAATGATTCCCAACAGTGTGGACACTGCCACAGTGATTCCCAACAGTGTGGACACTACCACAGTGTTTCACAACAGTGTGGACACTGCCACAGTTATTCCCAACAGTTTGGGCACTGCCACAGTGATACCTAACAGTGTGGACACTGCCACAATCATTTCCAACAGTGTGGACACTGCCACAGTCATTCTCAACAGTGTGAACACTGCTACAGTCGTTCCCAACAGTGTGGACACTAACACAGTGATTTCCAACAGTGTGGGCACTGCCCCAGTCATTTCCAACAGTGTGGACACTGCCACAGTCATTCACAACAGTGTGAACACTGGTACAGTCATTCCCAACAGTGTGGACACTACCACAGTGATTCCCAACAGCGTGATCACTGCCATTGTCGTTCCCAACAGTGTGGGCACTGCCACAGTTATTCCCAACAGTGTGGACACTGCCACAGTGATTCCCAACAGTGTGGACACTGCCACTGTCATTCCCAACAGTGTGGACATTGCCAAAGTTATTCCCAACAGTTTCGGCACTGCCACAGTGATACCCAACAGTGTGGACACTGCCACAGTCATTCCCAACAGTGTGGACACTGCCGCAGTCATTCCCAACAGTGTGGACACTGCCACAGCCATTCCCAACAGTGTGTACACTGCCACCGTTATTCCCATCACTGTGGAAACTGCCACAGTGATTCCCAACAGTGTGGACACTACCACAGTGATTCCCAACAGTGTGAACACTTCCACAGTCGTTCCCAACAGTGTGGAGACTGCCAGTCATTCCTAACAGTGTGGACACTACCACAGGGATTCCCAACAGTGTGGACACTGCCACCGTGATTCCCATCAGTGTGGAAACTGCTACAGTGATTCAAAACAGTGTGGACACTGCCACAGTGATTCCCAACAATGTGGACACTGCCACAGTGATTCCCAACAGTGTGGACACTACCACAGTGATTTTCAACAATGTGGACATTACCACAGTGATTCCTGTCAGTGTGGACACTGCTACAGTGATTCCTATCACTGTGGACACTGCTACAGTGATTGCCATCAGTGTGGACACTGCTACAGTGATTTCCAACAGTGTGGACATTACCACAGTGATTCCCATCAGTGTGTACACTTCTACAGTGATTCCCATCAGTGTGGGCACTGCTACAGTGATCCCATTACTGTGGACACTGCTACAGTGATTCCCATCAGTGTGGACACTGCTACAGTGATTCCCATCAGAGTGGACACTGCTAAAGTGATTCCCAACAGTGTGAACAATACAACAGTCATTCCCATCAGTATGGACACTGCCACAGTGATTCCCAACACTGTGGACACTACCACAGTGATTCCCATCAGTGTTGACACTACCACAGTGATTCCCATCAATGTGGACACTGCCACAGTGATTCCCCACAGTATGGACACTGCCACAGTGATTCTTCACAGTGTGGAAACTACTACAGTGATTTTCAACAGTGTGGACACTGCCACAGTGATTCCCAACAGTGTGGACACTGCCACAGTGATTCCCAACAGTGTGGACACTGCCACAGTGATTCCCAACAGTGTGGACACTGCCACAGTGATTCCCAACAGTGTAGGCACTGCCACAGTCATTCCCATCATTATGGACACTGCCACAGTGATTCCCAACACTGTGGACATTACCACAGTGATTCCCATCAGTGTGGACACTACCACAGTTATTCCCAACAGTGTGGACACTACTACAGTGATTCCCAACAGTGTGGACACTGCCACAGTGATTCCCAACAGTGTGGACACTGCCACAGTGATTCATAACAGTGTGGACAGTGCCACAGTGATTCCCAACAGTATGGACACTGCCACAGTGATTCCCAACAGTGTGGACACTGCCTCAGTGATTCCCAACAGTGTGGACACTGCCACAGTGATTCCCAACAGTGTGGACACTGCCACAGTGATTCCCAACAGTATGGACACTGCCACAGTGATTCCCAACAGTGTGGACACTGCCACAGTGATTTCCAACAGTGTGGACACTGCCACAGTGATTCCCAACAATTTGGACATTACCACAGTGCTTCGCAACAGTGTGGACACTACCACAGTGATTCCCAACAGTGTGGACACTGCCACAGTGATTCCCATCAGTGTGGACACTGCCACAGTGATTCCTATCAGTGTGGACACTGCTACAGTGATTCCCATCACTGTGGCCACTGCTACAGTGGTTCCCATCAGTGTGGACACTGCCACAGTGATTCCTATCAGTGTGGGCACTGCTACAGTGATTCCAAACAGTGTGGGCATTACCATAGTGATTCCCATCAGGATGGACACTGCCACAGTGATTCCCATCAGTGTTGACACTTCCATAGTGATTCCCAACAGTGTGGACACTACCACAGTGATTCCCAAAAGTGTGTACACTACCACCGTGATTCCCATCAGTGTCGACACTGCTACAGTGATTCCCATCAGTGTGGACACTACCACAGTGATTCCCATCAGTGTGGACACTGCCACAGTGATTCCCAACAGTGTGGACACTGCTACAGCGATTCCCATCAGTGTCGACACTGCTGCAGTGATTCCCATCAGTGTGGACATTGCTACAGTGTTTCTCAACAGTGTTGACACTGCTACAGTGATTCCCAACAGTATGGACACTACCACAGTGATTCCCAACAGTGTGGACACTACCACAGTGATTCCCAACAGTGTGGACACTACCACAGTGATTCCCAACAGTGTGGACACTACCACAGTGATTCCCAACAGTGTGGACACTACCACAGTGATTCCCAACAGTGTGGACGCTACCACAGTGATTCCCATCAGTGTGGACACTACCACAGTAATTATTTATATCCCACCATCTACGACACCCTCCACGGCCATCAAATTGACGAATTTATGACCATCATCAATGAATAACAGGGACGCAGTTTCCCCTCTGTCTACACCACTTTTTTCCTTGGTCACAAAAAGTGGATTCGTCTCTGTATGTCTTTAGTCTCAACTCGTAACACAGTTTTTATCTTATATTTGTTCACTTACAGGGTAAGTGCTGTTATCCTACCTTGGTTCATTTACAAGGTAAGTGCTGTTATCCTACCTTGGTTCATTTACAAGGTAAGTGCTGTTATCCTACCTTGGTTCATTTACAAGGTAAGTGCTGTTATCCTACCTTGGTTCATTTACAAGGTAAGTGCTGTTATCTTACCTTGGTTCATTTACAAGGTAAGTGCTGTTATCCTACCTTGGTTCATTTACAAGGTAAGTGCTGTTATCTTACCTTGGTTCATTTACAAGGTAAGTGCTGTTATCCTACCTTGGTTCATTTACAAGGTAAGTGCTGTTATCTTACCTTGGTTCATTTACAAGGTAAGTGCTGTTATCCTACCTTGGTTCATTTACAAGGTAAGTGCTGTTATCCTACCTTGGTTCATTTACAAGGTAAGTGCTGTTATCCTACCTTGGTTCATTTACAAGGTAAGTGCTGTTATCTTACCTTGGTTCATTTACAAGGTAAGTGCTGTTATCCTACCTTCGTTCATTTACAAGGTAAGTGCTGTTATCTTACCTTGGTTCATTTACAAGGTAAGTGCTGTTATCCTACCTTGGTTCATTTACAAGGTAAGTGCTGTTATCTTACCTTGGTTCATTTACAAGGTAAGTGCTGTTATCCTACCTTGGTTCATTTACAAGGTAAGTGCTGTTATCCTACCTTGGTTCATTTACAAGGTAAGTGCTGTTATCCTACCTTGGTTCATTTACAAGGTAAGTGCTGTTATCTTACCTTGGTTCATTTACAAGGTAAGTGCTGTTATCCTACCTTGGTTCATTTACAAGGTAAGTGCTGTTATCTTACCTTGGTTCATTTACAAGGTAAGTGCTGTTATCCTACCTTGGTTCATTTACAAGGTAAGTGCTGTTATCCTACCTTGGTTCATTTACAAGGTAAGTGCTTTAATCCTACCTTGGTTCATTTACAAGGTAAGTGCTGTTATCCAACTAACCCACAATACTGTGATTGGAACCATTCAAAACTAACCCACAATACCATGATTGGAACAGTTCAGAAGTAACTCACAAAATGAACTGGAAAACTAGACGATGTTTCGGTCTGTTCCGAACCATTAAGTCGTGACTTGAAAAGCTGTCCTAGATGGATCGAAATATCGTCTAGTTTCACTATGTTATGCATGCAAAAAACTTGGTAAATGTACATCACAAAACACACACACACACACACACACACACACACACACACACATTTGAGAGGTAAGTGAGTGAAAAATCCTTTAATGGAGAGCTTCACATTTTTTAAATATGAGAATGTGAAGATAAGCGAGAGGGAAATGTGACTCTTGAAGATGATGGAAGTGTTCTTGTGATGGAGAGGAGGAGGCATGATGGTGCTGGGAGGGAGAGGGAGAGACAGGTGATGCTGGGAGGGAGAGGGAGAGACAGGTGGTGCTGGGGAGGGAGAGGGAGAGACAGGTGATGCTGGGAGGGAGAGGGAGAGACAGGTGGTGCTGGGAGGGAGAGGGAGAGACAGGTGGTGCTGGGAGGGAGAGGGAGAGACAGGTGGTGCTGGGAGGGAGAGGAAGAGACAGGTGGTGCTGGGAGGGGGAGGGAGAGACAGGTGGTGCTGGGAGGGAGAGGAAGAGACAGGTGGTGCTGGGAGGGAGAGACAGGTGGTGCTGGGAGGGAGAGGAAGAGACAGGTGGTGCTGGGAGGGAGAGGGAGAGACAGGTGATGCTGGGAGGGAGAGGGAGAGACAGGTGGTGCTGGGAGGGAGAGGAAGAGACAGGTGGTGCTGGGAGGGAGAGGGAGAGACAGGTGATGCTGGGAGGGAGAGGGAGAGACAGGTGATGCTGGGAGGGAGAGGGAGAGACAGGTGGTGCTGGGAGGGAGAGGGAGAGACAGGTGATGCTGGGAGGGAGAGGGAGAGACAGGTGGTGCTGGGAGGGAAAGGAAGAGACAGGTGATGCTGGGAGGGAGAGGGAGAGACAGGTGGTGCTGGGAGGGAGAGGGAGAGACAGGTGGTGCTGGGAGGGAGAGGGAGAGACAGGTGGTGCTGGGAGGGAGAGGGAGAGACAGGTGGTGCTGGGAGGGAGAGGGAGAGACAGGTGATGCTGGGAGGGAGAGGGAGAGACAGGTGGTGCTGGGAGGGAGAGGGAGAGGCAGGTGATGCTGGGAGGGAGAGGGAGAGACAGGTGGTGCTGGGAGGGAGAGACAGGTGGTGCTGGGAGGGAGAGGGAGAGACAGGTGATACTGGGAGGGAGAGGGAGAGACAGGTGATGCTGGGAGGGAGAGGAAGAGACAGGTGGTGCTGGGAGGGAGAGGGAGAGACAGGTGATGCTGGGAGGGAGAGGGAGAGACAGGTGGTGCTGGGAGGGAGAGGGAGAGACAGGTGATGCTGGGAGGGAGAGGGAGAGACAGGTGGTGCTGGGAGGGAGAGGGAGAGACAGGTGGTGCTGGGAGGGAGAGAGAGGTGATGCTGGGAGGGAGAGGGAGAGACAGGTGGTGCTGGGAGGGAGAGGGAGAGACAGGTGGTGCTGGGAGGGAGAGGGAGAGACAGGTGATGCTGGGAGGGAGAGGGAGAGACAGGTGATGCTGGGAGGGAGAGGGAGAGATAGGTGATGCTGGGAGGGAGAGGGAGAGACAGGTGATACTGGGAGGGAGAGGGAGAGACAGGTGATGCTGGGAGGGAGAGGGAGAGACAGGTGGTGCTGGGAGGGAGAGGGAGAGACAGGTGGTGCTGGGAGGGAGAGGGAGAGACAGGTGGTGCTGGGAGGGAGAGGGAGAGACAGGTGGTGCTGGGAGGGAGAGGGAGAGACAGGTGGTGCTGGGAGGGAGAGGGAGAGACAGGTGGTGCTGGGAGGGAGAGGGAGAGACAGGTGTTGCTGGGAGGGAGAGGGAGAGACAGGTGGTGCTGGGAGGGAGAGGGAGAGACAGGTGATGCTGGGAGGGAGAGGGAGAGACAGGTGGTGCTGGGAGGGAGAGGGAGAGACAGGTGGTGCTGGGAGGGAGAGGGAGAGACAGGTGGTGCTGGGAGGGAGAGGGAGAGACAGGTGATGCTGAGAAGGAGTTGGGTTGGAGTGAGTGATGATGATGATGATATATATATATATATATATATATATATATATATATATATATATATATATATATATATATATATATATATATATATATATATCATCCTTAGAATAAGGAGCTCTTTAAAGCCTAGAGCCACCAGGATGTAACAAGAGCTCTTCCGTGACACCAGGATGCTACACAACCCAGGCCAGGTGCACAGCTCCTGGAGTTTTCACCGTTACTGATAACGAGCAGGCCAGCAGCAGCACGAGCAGCAGCCGCTAGCACGCACACGCAGCACAAAACACTAGCACATAACAGCAGCAGCAGCAGCAGCACACAGCAGCAGACACAACAGCAGCAGCAGCAACAACAACAGCAGCAGCAGACAACAGAGCAGCAGCAGCAGCAGCAGGCAGAACAGCAGAACAGCAGCAGCAGAACAACAGCAGCAGCAACAACAGCAGCAGCAGCAGACAGGCAGCAGGCAACAGCAGCAGCAGCAGAACAAACAGCAGCAGCAGCAGCAGCAAGACAACAAGCAGAGAAACAGCAGCAGCAGCACACAGCAGCAGGAAAGCAACAGCAGCAGCAGAACACAGCAGCAGCAAAAAGCAACAACAGCAGCAGTACAACAGCAGCAGCAAGCAAGAGAACAGCAGCAAGAGCACAGCAGCAGCAGCACGCACAGCACGCGCAAGCAACAACAGCGTACAACAGTACAGGAGACACACAAATTTACAGCAGCAGAAGCTCGATACAAAGACTAGCAGCTAACAACCCAGAAACAGAAAAGAATAAAAAACAGACAAGAGAACAACGAGTAACGCCAGCAGCGACCTGCACGCCATAGCAGCAACAGAGGCTGCAGCGTCATCCAAGCATTGACTAGCTGCCATTGCTGTTACATTCTGACCTTGGGAGACTCATTAAATTATTTTCATTCTTCGATACTTAAAAGACTTAAATGCATAAATCTCTTCCAGAAACTTAGAAAATATATTAAAATAAATCAATAAAAATTTAGATAACGGATGTATTTTTTTATCCGTCCTGGAAGTGTGGAACCTGCTACGCCCCATTACGCAAGCAATTTTCCAGACTGGTGCAGGGTTCATCGCAAGCATTTACGTAGCGTTGCCTTGGAGCCAATTCTCGGAGTTTTTACCCCTCTTGCGATGCCCTCTAAGAGCTCTCATAAGTGGAATTTTGTGTGTGTAAATTTATTAGCATTTCCCCATAAATATAATAATAATTCATTATGATTCGCCTGGCATTCAACACAAGAGCTTTTGTTTGTATCTCTAAATGGGTTTGCTCTACTAATAGCTTGTTTGATCACATTGGTAGGTCATTATAAGTTAAGGAGGTTGTTGGGGGTGTAAATCAACTCTAGAGAGACTTCCAATCAAGCCTGATGCACAGTCAGGCTTGGTACACAGTCAGGCTTGATACACAGTCAGGCTTGATACACAGTCAGGCTTTATACACAGTCAGGCATGACACAGTCAGGCTTGATTCACAGTCAAGCTTGATACATGGTCAGGCTTATACACAGTCAGGCTCATTACACAATCAGGCCTAATACACAGTCAAGCGTGATACCCAGCCAGGCTTAATACACAGTCAGGCTTGATACACAATCAGGCGTGATGTCCAGTCAGGCTTGATACACAGTCAGGCTTAAAAAATGCGTTATCTCATTTCGCCCGGATTTAAGTAAATTAATAACCATCGTAGTGCCCAGTGCAAAGTTTGGAAAAAAAAAAAACGAGAACTTGGCAAGGAATTCAGTCTGGAGATGAAATGTATATATATATAATATATATATATATATATATATATATATATATATATATATACTATATATATATATATATATATATATAAAGCATTAAAAGAAAGCAACGATAGAGCAAACAAAGCTATTTTTAGACTACGTTTCGAGACTTTCTAGTCTTAATTCTCTCTCGAATCAAGAGCCCTTCACCGGCATCAAAGTACCTCCCCCCCCTCCCACATCTGTGCCTTAAAAAAGGTGTTTGTGTAGCAGAAAGAAAGAGGGTGAAAAAGGAATTTTGCTGGAAGGTATTGTCAATGGTAGGTGCTAAGTAGTTAATGGGGTCGCTGGCTGGGTTATCATCCTTCCATAATAGTGTTACGTTGCCTGTAGCTTCTGGTAATGAGATGCACAACACCTGTTATACTTTTCATTTTTAATTGTTCCAGCTGCACAGTTCTCAGATGTGTGTCATTTGGATGCACGATTATTTTTTGGGGAGTCGTGGAACAATGATGATGATGGTGATTACATTTTGCAACTTTCACGTCAGATTACTTCTTCCATCGGAGAAGTTCTTCTTCTTCTTCTTCTTCTTCTTCTTCTTCTTCTTCTTCTTCTTCTTCTTCTTCTTCTTCTTCTTCTTCTTCTTCTTCTTGTTCTTCTTCTTGTTCTTCTTCTTGTTCTTCTTCTTGTTCTTCTTCTTGTTCTTCTTCTTCTTCTTCTTCTTCTTCTTCTTCTTCTTCTTCTTCTTCTTCTTCTCTTTCTTCTTCTTCTTCTTCTTCTTCTTCTTCTCTTTCTTCTTCTTCTTCTTCTTCTTCTTCTTCTCTTTCTTCATCTCATTATTATTATTATTATTATTATTATTATTTGTACTCCTTGCAATTTGCAGCTACATCATTGATTGATAATTTGGTCAGCTTATGACAAAGTTAGGTAACACAATACACAATAGCTATTTACTAGTCAACGTGATCTCCAGCCGTGCAAAATCACAGTCAGGCATTGATACACAATCAGCTGATTGTCCTTGTCAGGATATACAAGTCAGCTTTGATAACCGTCAACTTGAACAGTACAGGCTTAATAATGTGTTCTCAGTTTCTGCCTGATTTAAGTAATTAATAACCATCTGAGTGCCAGTGCAAATGTTTGACAATCAATGAGAACTTGCATACAGGATTCATCTGAGGCATGAAATGTTTAGTATATCTGATATGATTATATGTAGTATATTACATCTAGGTTATATATATGTATATATATATCATCTGATATATATATATATTATATATGTACATCTAGCTTCACGATACACTGCTAATTGATACCATGAGCAAACAAGCCTATATTTTAGTACGTTCTGAGACTTTCTAGTCTTATTGTCCGAATCTGAGGCTTCACCTGCATCATACTCTGTTACCATCTGGCTTAGATATAGGTGTTTGTGTAGCAGGAAGAGGCCTACAGAATTCACTGTTGTATTGTCACATGTAGGTGCTACATCAGTTATGGTCCCTGGGCTTATTCTCATCACTAGTTGTATTGCCCTGTGGGCTTCTGCTAATGTGATGCAACACCTGTATACTCTTTCATTTTAATTGTATTGCCAGCTGAAGTTCTGCTACCATGTTGTATTGTCGATGCACTGATTATTTTTTGTGGAGTCACCTGAACAATGATGATGAGGCTGATTACATTTTGTACAACTTCACTCAGATTACTTGTTTTCCACGGAGGCAGCTATCCTGTTGTTTTCCCTTTTCTTCTTCCCTTTCTTTCCACCTCTTTCCTCTCTTCTCTGTCTTTTTCATCTGAGCTTCTACTCCTTCTTCTTATTCTCTGACTTCTCTCCTTCTTCTGTTTTCCCCTAGCTTCACTCACTATTACTGTTTATTAAATTATTATATCATTTGTATTTCCACCTGGGGCTTACCTCATCAATTTGATTGTAACTGACTTTTGAATTACTGTAATTGTTTAGGTCACATGCACTATCACTGTATGTACACTAGCTATGCACTTCACTGTTGTTTGTACCACCAGGACCTCTATCACTGTTGATGAATCGAGGCCACACATAACTATTGCATTAGTTCCACATCCTGTTGATTATTGTACCGTGAGCTCATCACTATCATCGTTTGTAACCTGCAACTTCCTGCACGTCACCTAGTGATATGTACACCTGAGCTTTACCTGCACTATCACTGTTTTATTGTACCATCTGAGGCTTCACCTGCACTATCACTGTTTTATTGTACCATCTGAGGCTTCACCTGCACTATCACTGTTGTATTGTACAACCTGAGGCTTTACCTGCACTATCACTGTTGTATTGTACCATCTGAGGCTTCACCTGCACTATCACTGTTGTATTGTACCATCTGAGGCTTCACCTGCACTATCACTGTTGTATTGTACCATCTGAGGCTTCACCTGCATTATCACTGTTGTATTGTACCATCTGAGGCTTCACCTGCACTATCACTGTTGTATTGTACCATCTGAGGCTTTACCTGCACTACCACTGTTGTATTGTACCACCTGAGGCTTCACCTGCACTATCACTGTTGTATTGTACCATCTGAGGCTTCACCTGCACTATCACTGTTGTATTGTACCACCTGAGGCCTCACCTGCACTATCACTGTTGTATTGTACCACCTGAGGCTTGACCTGCACTATCACTGTTGTATTGTACCACCTGAGGCTTCACCTGTACTATCACTGTTGTATTGTACCACCTGAGGCTTCACCTGCATTATCACTGTTGTATTGTACCACCTGAGGCTTCACCTGCACTATCACTGTTGTATTGTACCACCTGAGGCTTCACCTGCATTACCACTGTTGTATTGTACCACCTGAGGCTTCACCTGCACTATCACTGTTGTATTGTACCACCTGAGGCTTCACCTGCACTATCACTGTTGTATTGTACCACCTGAGGCTTCACCTGCACTATCACTGTTGTATTGTACCACCTGAGGCTTCACCTGCACTATCACTGTTGTATTGTACCACCTGAGGCTTCACCTGCACTATCACTGTTGTATTGTACCACCTGAGGCTTCACCTGCACTATCACTGTTGTATTGTACCACCTGAGGCTTTACCTGCACTGTCACTGTTGTATTGTACCACCTGAGGCTTTACCTGCACTATCACTGTTGTATTGTACCATCTGAGGCTTCACCTGCACTATCACTGTTGTATTGTACCATCTGAGGCTTCACCTGCACTATCACTGTTGTATTGTACCACCTGAGGCTTCACCTGCACTATTACTGTTGTATTGTACCACCTGAGCCTTCACCTGCATTATCACTGTTGTATTGTACAACCTGAGGCTTCACCTGCACTATCACTGTTGTATTGTACCACCTGAGGCTTCACCTGCACTATCACTGTTGTATTGTACCACCTGAGGCTTCCCCTGCACTATCACTGTTGTACCACCTGAGGCTTCACCTGCACTATCACTGTTGTATTGTACCACCTGAGGCTTCACCTGCACTATCACTGTTGTACCACCTGAGGCTTCACCTGCACTATCACTGTTGTATTGTACCACCTGAGGCTTCCCCTGCACTATCACTGTTGTACCACCTGAGGCTTCACCTGCACTATCACTGTTGTACCACCTGAGGCTTCACCTGCTCTTCATCCCTCAACACTAAGAGTGAAATACACTATAACTGCTGGAACTCTTAAAAAGATTTGGAAAAGCGATATATCCTGTATTACTGAAATTTCTTCAGAATTAGATTACGTTTGTGAATAAAATAGATGTGTAACTTCTGGGGGTCTTTATCTTGGGGAACTTTGGCCAGTCAGTGGTTATTTTCAGTTTAATATAGAGATTACATGAGGAAAACTATTGGAAGATTGGGTGATCAGTCCCTTAGCCTTGAAGGTCGTCAGTTCCTCACATCTAAAGCAGAGACACACACCTTACAGACACTGGAACAACAACACCTTACAGACACTGGAGCGGAAGTGAAGTGCAGCAGCTGGAGGTAACATCACAGGTGATCGTGGCCCACTAGTGCAAGTAGGACTCTTCAAAACGGCATCGAACTTTCAGCACTGTTGTATCCTACGTAGGATCAGGCTGGGGAAGTTGCTGGAGTCTCTAGATGCTGATTTAAAAATTTTATTTAAATAAATTGTAGCATTATTTTACCTCAATATGTTTTCTTCTCATTTTCCTCTTTTCTCCTTCTCTCCTTTCTTACTCTCTCTCTCTCTCTCTCTCTCTCTCTCTCTCTATCTATCTCTCTCTCTCTCTCTCTCTCTCTCTCTCTCTCTCTCTCTCTCTCTCTCTCTCTCTCTCTCCTCCACTGCACTGGACAATGACGTGGCCAACATAACGTGAGGAAATGGAGGGTAAATCTTTTATTGTCTATTTTTTCAACTTTTACTGATAGAGGGAGAGGTAGAGAGAGTAATGGGCACCAACAATAGCCACCCAAAATTCACAAACAATAGGAGCGTAAAAAAAGGAAGGACACACACACACACACACACACACACACACACACACACACACACACACACACACACACACACACACACACACACACACACATACATACACACACATACACACACACACACACACACACACACACATACATACACACACACACACACACACACACACACACACACACAGAGGAGAGACGGGGGGATATGATAACTAAATATAAAATACTGAGAGGAATTGACAAGGTGGACAGAGACAGGATCTTCCAGAGATGGGACACAGCAACAAGAGGTCATAGTTGGAAGTTGAAGACTCGGATGAGCCACAGGGATGTTAGGAAGTATTTCTTCAGTCATAGAGTTGTCAGGAAATGGAATAGTCTTGGAGAGCGAAATAGTGGAGGCAGGATCCATACATAGCTTTAGCGACCAGTGAAGAGGCGGGACCAGGAGCTATGAATCGACACCTGCAGCCACAATTTAGTGAGTATACACACACACACACACACACTTTATTATTATATTATTATTATTATTATTATTGTTATTATTTTATTGTCATTTTCACGAGAAAGCGCTAAATCTGTAGGGTTCATATAACAGCTGGTGGATGAGAGGCAACCAGTGGTGATCCGAGGAATGGGAAGAGAGAAAGAGACGGACAGACAGACAGAGAAGCTCCAAGTCCTTGGATCAAGAGCACTCTCCCTCGAAGGGCCATCACAGTACTTACAAAAAACTTGATTCCCGGCAATATTCTGCGTCCCATTACGTCTTAATTTTCCGTGTATAATTTGTAAGATAATTAATTGAATTATCCGCCTTTGTTCAAATTACTTTTTTTCGAAAAAGTTTTAATTGGAGATGCATTTTTGGGGCTTTGTGAGATATTTCTTTCAGATACAGTACTTTTTATTCCTACACAAATACAGTACCTCTCACATGAATACAGTACCTCTCACATAAATACAGTACCTCTCACATGAATACAGTACCTCTCACATAAATACAGTACCTCTCACATAAATACAGTACCTCTCACATAAATACAGTACCTCTCACATAAATACAGTACCTCTCACATAAATACAGTACCTCTCACATAAATACAGTACCTCTCACATGAATACAGTACCTCTCACATGAATACAGTACCTCTCACATAAATACAGTACTTCTCACATAAATACAGTACCTCTCACATAAATACAGTACCTCTCACATAAATACAGTACCTCTCACATAAATACAGTACCTCTCACATAAATACAGTACCTCTCACATGAATACAGTACCTCTCACATAAATACAGTACCTCTCACATAAATACAGTACCTCTCACATAAATACAGTACCTCTCACATAAATACAGTACCTCTCACATAAATACAGTACCTCTCACACAAATACAGTACCTCTCACATAAATACAGTACTTCTCACATAAATACAGTACTTCTCACATAAATACAGTACCTCTCACATAAATACAGTACCTCTCACATAAATACAGTACCTCTCACATAAATACAGTACCTGTCAAATAAATACAGTACTTCTCACATAAATACAGTACCTGTCAAATAAATACAGTACCTCTCACATAAATACAGTACCTCTCACATAAATACAGTACCTCTCACATAAATACAGTACCTCTCACATAAATACAGTACCTGTCAAATAAATACAGTACTTCTCACATAAATACAGTACCTGTCAAATAAATACAGTACCTCTCACATAAATACAGTACCTCACATAAATACAGTACTTCTCACATAAATACAGTAGCTCTCACATAAATACAGTACTTCTCACATAAATACAGTACTTCTCACATAAATACAGTACCTGTCAAATAAATACAGTACCTCTCACATAAATACAGTACCTCTCACATAAATACAGTGCTTCTCACATAAATACAGTACCTGTCAAATAAATACAGTATCTCTCACATAAATACAGTACCTCTCACATAAATACAGTACTTCTCACATAAATACAGTACCTCTCACATAAATACAGTACCTCTCACATAAATAGAGCACTTCTCACAAATGCAGTACCTCTCTCACAAATACAGTACTTCTCAC